>NC_134362.1:187135650-187205650 GCF_048569485.1 Anomaloglossus baeobatrachus | reverse complement strand
AAAAAAACGCAGCTAAAAAAAACAAACAATAATAATGCAAAAAAACAAAATTTACAGTATAGGAGCAAAAATTCTGCAAGATGAAAAACTCATTGTGGGAACGTATCTGTGTATTTTTTTGCAAACTAAAAGCACAATATGTTCGTTTTTGATACAAGTTGTGGATCAAATTGTCCCACTAAAGTCAATGAGAGTCAAGCACAGTGTTCCACTGATACCGGCAGTCCCATAGACAATGAATGCTGCAAAGATGGGGCCCCATTTTCTGGATTTCTGGGGGTACTAGGAGTTGGATCCACAGTAATCAGTTATCCCCTATGGGCCGTTTCACACATCAGGCATTTCGCCGGATTACCGGATCCGGCACACTCCAATACAGTGTTAATACTGTAGAATAGCATCGCAGCACGCTCCGGTCATATGACAGCATGTGACCGGAGCGTGCTGCGATGCTACTGTACTGTATTAACACTGTATTGGAGTGTGCTGGATCCGGTAATCCGGTGAAATGCCAGATGTGTGAAACGGCCCTAAAAACACTGACGTTTTGCACGGACCGTGTTGAAGGCGAGTATGGCCCTCGGTGTGCCGTGATTTTGGCACACGTAGGTTCTCCGCCTGCTATCCGTGATAGCACACGGAGAGCAAGAACTTTATACTCGCCTGTTTCCGGCATTGCTGTCTTTGGCGCTGCTGCTTCCGTAGTAAATATTCATGAGCAGAATGAGCGGGCCCGGAAGCAAGTGACAGCAGCGCCGAAGACAGGCGAGTATAGGAAATAATTTTATGTTATGACACATGTTTTCTCCAGTACGTGTCACACGGATCACATCAGTGTGCGGTCAGTATGACACCCGTGCTGCCGGAGAAAAACAGATATGTCGCCATGTGGAGCACACAGACACACAGTCCATGCCAAAAGACAGAGGCATGCGCCGACCCATTGATTTCTACTGGGTCTATGTGCGTCCGTGTCTCCAGGACATGTGATAACGGAGGTCATACCAGAAACACGAATGTGTGAAGGAGGCCTTATGAGTAGGGAATAACTTACCCATCTTGGAAAAAAAAAAGCCCTTATACAAGCCCCATACTGGACAGGTGCCTATATGGTGGTTGTAAAATCCCAGCAAAACACTGCAACAAAACCACAGCACATGGCTGACATGAAACCACAAGAGTTCCTTTGTACTCACCATGACTTTGCGCAGTTTGTAGTTTCGTGCCCGGATGTCCTGCATAAGCATCTCAAAGGGCGTGAGCTGGTACTCCGTGGGCAAAGAGTTAAACGTCTTCTCCCGCACCTTCTTCAGCTGCACCCCATGCCGCAGATCTCTCATCAGCTGCACCCACAAACGTGCCTGTAGGAGGCAAGACACCAAGTGTGATGTGCACAGCATGGAGCACACCGTGGAGCGTGCGCAGCCGTGCAACACGCACACATAACACAGCACACACTGCACAGCACCCAGCAACGAGCACAGAGCCACACACACAGTGAATGTAGTACGGCGGGACACACAACGACTGCAAGACATGGGGATATACACAATGGGCAGCAGAGGCCATGCAGGATCACTCACACCATGCTCAGGGATATACACAGGTGCCTGTCTCAGGACTTCTCAGGGATTTACACAGGTGCCTGTCTCAGGACTTCTCAGGGATTTACACCGGTGCCTGTCTCAGGACTTCTCAGGGATTTACACCGGTGCCTGTCTCAGGACTTCTCAGGGATTTACACCGGTGCCTGTCTCAGGACTTCTCAGGGATTTACACAGGTGCCTGTCTCAGGACTTCTCAGGGATATACACCGGTGCCTGCCTCAGGACTTCTCAGGGATTTACACAGGTGCCTGCCTCAGGACTTCTCAGGGATTTACACAGGTGCCTTTCTCAGAACATCACATCCATCTGGTCTCATGTACAAGAAGCTTACTATCCCAACCAGGAGGCTACAAGGATGGGGAGCACTAAATTATATGAAGGCTGAGGCTCCGTTCCCACCATGGTATTATGCACCGGCACCAAAAAAACCCTTTAAATGAGACCATTCCATTTTGACACCTGTATTATGGCCGTAAGTTATCACAAATCATTACTCTACTGATCGGAACTGATGGTTTCATAAGGACTGGGTCGGGACTTGCAGATATACGTAATACTTGCACAAATATATGTCTGAAATATGGGTATTGGTTTGCATCCATATAGCTGTTTTAATCGATCAGCTATGGGGCTGTTTTTGCAACAAGTGCATGGATTTCTATGGCCACGTCATCATTGTCCTAGCCAAAGCCACCATGTAGGCTCCGATCTAATGTAAAGCCCCTCACCCAGTCTGTGTTCTGCAGGTTCACCAGTCCGTCCGATTCTGTCTCCTCCACCCTCATCTTCATCAGTATCTAAGAAATCAAAACCAATGTATTATCCAGGACATCGGTGGAGGGGGGGGAAATATTGTCAGGGACCAGTCATGGTGGGCTTCACTCTCACCTCTTTGGCTTCTCGTATTTTGTGGAGAAAAGCTTGAAGCTCCACAGTCTCCGCAAAGAGCGCCCTGCATACCGCCTGGTAGTGGATGGACGCCTCCTGGGGGTCCGGGAGATGCGAGGCACAGAAGCGCAGAACTGCCGAAAAACTCCGCACCACCTTTGGAGGAGCTTCTTCATCTTCATCCTCTGTTCCTTCATAACCTTCGTCTGTCATGACCCCCTCAGATTCGCTGGCGGCCATGAGGTCGATGAGCTGCTCCAGTTGGGGGCTGAGCTCTCGCTCCTCGCTCTCATCGAGCCCCCAGTCCAGTGCCCGGTAGATGGTAAAGCCAAGACATTGCACCATCTGTAGGGGTAAGAAGGAGACGTAAGTGCCCAGTAGATGGTAAAGCCAAGACAGTGCACCATCTGTAGAGGTAAGAAGTGCCCAGTAGATGGTAAAGCCAAGACAGTGCACCATCTGTAGAGGTAAGAAGGAGACGTAAGTGCCCGGTAGATGGTAAAGCCAAGACAGTGCACCATCTGTAGAGGTAAGAAGGAGACGTAAGTGCCCAGTAGATGGTAAAGCCAAGACAGTGCACCATCTGTAGAGGTAAGAAGTGCCCAGTAGATGGTAAAGCCAAGACAGTGCACCATCTGTAGAGGTAAGAAGGAGACGTAAGTGCCCGGTAGATGGTAAAGCCAAGACAGTGCACCATCTGTAGAGGTAAGACGGAGACGTAAGTGCCCGGCAGATGGTGCAATGTCTTGGCTTTACCATCTGTAGAGGTAAGAAGGAGACGTAAGTGCCCAGTAGATGGTAAAGCCAAGACAGTGCACCATCTGTAGAGGTAAGAAGTGCCCAGTAGATGGTAAAGCCAAGACAGTGCACCATCTGTAGAGGTAAGAAGGAGACGTAAGTGCCCGGTAGATGGTAAAGCCAAGACATTGCACCATCTATAGAGGTAACGGGGATCCTAACTCTCAACCAAAACCCCCAACATAAGTCGCCATTTTGCTATGACGAGCTGACTGAGCAAGACCCTGTGATGGGATGTCCTCGCCCTGTATCTTCAGGGCACTACATTATACGTCCGCCATGGCCTATTTCCTATAAATTACTCTCATTGAGGTCCAGAAATACCATCAGGGTCGTTTTCATTGTATTAGGTCCGATTTAGTATACCAAGTCTTTACTCTAGAAAATCCCCTGGAACAATACAGCTATGTTCACACACAGTTCTTAGTTGGTTTTTTTTTTTTTTTGCTGTTTTTTTCAACAGATCCACTCTGGCCGCTTTCACACATCAGTTTTTTGCCATCAGGCACAATCCGGCAAAAACATGACAAAACGGATCCGGTGTCTGTTGACGCCGGATCCGTTTTTCCCCCATAGACTTTCATTAGCGCCGGATTGTGCCGGATGGCCTTGCGTTTCATCCGTTTTTTGCTGATAATTTACTTGTCCGGCGACCGGATGAAACGTTGAAGAGAACGTTTTTGTGTCCGGCAAAAAAACGGACCGCGCTGGATCCGGCGCCGTACGGCGTGTTTTATAATGGAAGCCTATGGACGTCTGTTCCGGCGTAATGCGGCAAAAAATGGATCCAGCCGCCGGATCCGTTTTTTTTTTTGTATTTTTTTTACTGAGCATGCTCAGTATCACACCGGATCTGTCAAAAACCTGAAGGAACTGATGGAAAAAACTGATGTAACTGAGCCGTTTTTTCGCCGGGTCCGTTGCATCAGTTTTTTTGCCGGATTGTGCCTGATTGCAAAAAACTGATGTTAAAATCCTCCTGGAAAAAAACAAACCGCTTGGAATTCTTTTTTTATTTGTTGCTATGGTAATTTCAATTTCAAATTCATACGGAATGTTTAAACACCTGGTGGAAAACTGTCCAATCAAAAGGCTGCAAAGAACATTCCAGGAAAAAACACTGTTCAAAGCAGCTACAAAAACTCCCCAAACTAGAAGCGTTTTCTGCATGAAAATCGTGTTGGCTCAAAAAACTGTGTGAACATAGCCACTAAAAGGGGTTCACAGATATGCAATCTAGCCTCAGGATTGGGGGTAGCTTATGTGGCATGTTTTTATTTTTGCATGGAAAATCAGCAACATTTTTCAATGTGTTTCGCCCAATCTCTTCCACCTGCTGTCTTTTTAGGGTATGTGCACACGATGCAGATTTGGTGCAGACATTTTCTGCACCTTCTGGCAGAAAAACGCATCGAAAAACACAAGCGTTTTTGGTGCGTTTTTTTTTTTATGAAGTTAATGGCTGGTAGGGCTAAAAAAAAACAAAACAAAAAACGCCCCAACAATTGACAGATTTTTTTTTTTTTTCTGCACCAAATCTGCAAAGGAGAGGGGGGAAAAAAAGCAACGTGTTACAAGACTTCAGAAATCTCATGGCCTTTGCTGGCTTCAGGATAGGCATGCAGATTTCTCAAAAACCGCACTGTGTGTACAGCCTTATAGGTGCGGTATCAGCTTGCAAATTGCCCTTTGTTTTTGGTGTTACTGTACTTTATATACGCAGTACGTCCACTTCTATTGCGGAAATGCACCTCCTTTTTTTTTTTTTTTTGAGCCAATCCCCCCCCCCCCCCCCCCGATTAATTTCAATGGGTGCATTTAAATCTGCGAGCTAAACAGACGGCCTGGCATTTCTTGGACATAAAAAGCGCATTAAAGGGAATCTGTCACCAGGTTTTTGCTCCCCCATCTGAGAGCAGCATAATGTAGAGACAGAGACCCTGATTCCAGCGATGTCACTTATTGAGCTGTTGGTCATTTTGATCAAATCAATGTTTTCTCTGCTGCAGATCTAGCAGTTATACAGAGCTCATGAATATGCTGGACTACTTGCAGCACGGCAAGTAGTCCTGTAATGATAATCTACTGCTGATTAAGCAATGATTTTATCAAAACTACACTAAGCATCTCAGTAAGTGACACACCACTGGAATCAGGATCTCTGTCTCTTTCTTTGCTGCAGATCTAGCAGTTATACAGAGCTCATGAATATGCTGGACTAACTGGCAGCACAAGTAGTCCTGTAATAATAATCTCCTGCTGATTAAACAATGATTTTATCAAAGCTACACTTACAGGATGTATGGCTTAGTGGTTAGCACAGCAGAAAGTGTGGCTCAGTGGTTAGCACTGTAGAACGTGTGGCTCAGCAGTTAGCACTGGAGGAAGTATGGCTCAGTGGTTAGCACTGCACAAAGTGTGTCTCAGTGGTTAGCACTGTATTAAGTATGGCTCAGTGGTTAGCACTGCAAAACATGTGGCTCAGTGATTAGCACAGCAGGAAGTGTGGCTTAGTTGTTAGCGCTGCAGAAAGTGTGGCTCAGTGGTTAGCACTGCAGGAAGTGTGGGTCAGTGGTTATCACAGCAGAAAGTGTGGCTCAGTGGTTAGCACTACAAAACGTATGGCTTAGTTGTTAGCAGTGCAGGAAACGTGGCTCAGTGGTTAGCACTGCAGTCTTGCAGCACTGGGAGCCCTGGGTTTAATTCCCACCAAGGACAACATCTGCAAGGAGTTTGTATGTTCTCCCCGTGTTTACATGAGTTTCCTCCAAGTTCTCCACTTTCCTCCCACACTCCAAAGACATACAGATAGGGAATTTAGATTGTGACCCCCAATGGGGACAGTGTTCCTGATGTATGTAAAGCGCTGTGGAATGTATTGGCACTAAATAAATAAAGTATGTTGCCCTTTCAGGATATGTGACTTTTATTGCTGCACGGTGGCTCAGTGGTTAGCACTGCAGTCTTGCAGCGCTGGGGTCCTGAGTTCAAATCCCACCAAAGACATCCGTAAGGAGTTTGTGTGGATGTGATCTGGGGTGTTCGCTTTCCTCCCCCACTCCAAAGACACAGGGAATTTAGATTGTGAGCTCCAATGGGGACAGTCTTCCTATTCTATGTAAACTGTTGTGGAATATATTAGCGCTATATAAAGTATGTTGCCCTTTCAGGTATGTTGCCCCGTTGTGTTGCTGTAAGCTCTGGAAAATGTATAATCATGCGCCAGTTTGTTAATGCAAACGAGGGTTTTGCGGGATTATGGGAGGGGAAAGGGATAAATATTCATTTTGCATTAACAGCCGGCGCACGATTATAAATTTTCTTGGGATTACAGCAACACAACGGGGCAACATAGAGCAATAAAAGTTACATATCCTGAAAGGACTGCCCAAACCCTATTTCAGGATGCTATTACCATGGTATGCAAAAATGAACCGCAAATAGGGCTTATATTTTAAGTATACTTCAAAAAATCTTGTTGGGGCTTATTTTTGGGGTAGGTCTTATTTTCAGGGGAAACACAGTATGACTAAGGCTGTGATCAGACGAGCATAGGAAAAATCGTCCTTTTGTTTCTGAATTCCCATTTTTTACGTCCACAATTAAAAGTATTAAAAGGCCCAGTTCATTTCCATACTAGAGTTGAGCAGATAGTGAAAAATCCGGTTCCGGTGGCAACCCGGCGGGTTGAGAAAGAAGTCCGGATCCGATCCGGAGTTCGGCCCCATATATGTCAATGGGGAGTGGAATCCGGGGACACGCGAGAGCGCGAGAGCCAGAGCGAGAGAGAGCCAGGGCGAGAGAGAGTGAGCGAGAGCCAGAGAGAGAACGAGAGCCAGAGCGAGAGAGAGAGCGAGAGCCAGAGAGCGAGAGAGAGCGAGAGCGAGAACGAGAGCCAAAGCGAGAGAGAGAGTGAGAGCGCGAGAACGAGAGCGAGAGAGAGAGCGAGAGCCAGAGAGAGAACGAGAGCCAAAGCGAGAGAGAGAGAGAGAGTGAGAGCGCGAGAACGAGAGCGAGAGCGAGCGAGAGAGAGAACGAGAGCAAGAGAGAGCGAGAGAGAGAACGAGAGCGAGAGCGCGAGAGAGCGAGCGATAGCCAGAGCGAGAACGAGAGCGCGAGAGAGTGAGCGAGAGCCAGAGCGAGAGAACGAGAGCGAGAACGAGAGCGAGAACGAGAGAGCGAGCGCAAGAAAAAAAAAAAAACTTTCTGGATTGTGCACCTGGAATCCCACGTCCGGGGTCGAACGCGGATCTGTCGCTCAAACCGTGCAGATCCGGATTTTGCCAATCCGGGTCCGCTCAACACTATTCCATACGTGATCTTTGCAATGGATCCATTATGTCCAGATACCATCGGTGTCACAATCCGCTGCGTCCGTCTCTCCCCCCGGGTGGCCGTAGACCCCCAAAATCGACTTAGATACTCAGTGTACACAGACTAAAGAAAAACTCAACACTGAATATGTAGAAAAACCCCAATCTTTACTGCAGTGCGACATTGTATAACGAGTGCGGTCAGGGAGATGCAGTTACCCCAGATACATATACATTATATATATATTTACACAATCATTCAGTCTTTACATTTTTATTATTTTTTTTATAATTTTCTTACAAAAATAGGATTTGAACCTCCTGAGGAAGGCCTGGGGTCTGGCGAAACGTTGCCCCGCAACAGTTAATCTCAACCCGGCCAGTCCTGAAGGGGGTTAAATCTCAGCCGGCGCGCCTGTACTTCTCCATATTAAGGTCCTATGTAGCGATACAGTCTGTACATATATATATCCAGAGGGAGTCCAGGAAGCAGACGGGATCGTTGGCTGCGAAAGCTCCGGATTAAAGGCAGTTCAGGGTGAGAGGCCGGCACATGCAATAGGGACAAGGCAGAGGAGGCGGTGAGGGTCCGACCGGCTCGGGAGTGGAACGTCCATGCCTTAAAGTGCAACTCAGAAATTCTTCTTTTTGCTTGGTCCAAAGTCTACACCCCAAAATCCTACTGACCTTGTGATAGGAGGACATCGGGGGATGGGTCGGGGGTCTCTACTGCTCTATATGAAGGACGTGACAACTCCATCTCCTGTACGGAACTGCTCACTTCTTTTGCATAGGAAAATACTGCCTCTACAGGTCACACTGAGTATTGCAGGACTATGAATTTATAATATATATATATATATATATATATATAGATGACAGGGTGATTATGACGATACCCCAGTGTCTTACATGTCACTGCCCTGGAGTAGCGCAGTACATAGTGGGGCGAAACACTTAGTGTCTTCACGGGTGCGCTTTAATAACCTCTCGCAACGTTCCCTTTAATCTTGCAGATTTGCTCAATAGTGATTCATTCACTCCCCAGCTATTGTAGAACTACAACTCCCAGCATGCCAAGCAGCCACAACTTCCTAACCACTTTTACCCCAGTGTAATAGGAGCACATTTCTGTGCCAGTGATGCGGCCAAATGTCTCGGCCCAGGTGTGGTTCTAAAGACCCGAAATTATAGGGGTGGGGGGGGGGTCAAAGATGTGAGGAGACCCCCAATCATGCTGTGTAATTCATCCGTTATGTGAAACTAGACACAGGGGGCAGCAGCCGTTAGGGCATGCTGGGAGTTGTAGTTTGACCCTGCACCCCCATCACATGTAGGCTACAAAAGATTATTAGCTGGGTGGCTGCTGACAACCATTGGTGTCATTATGGGAGGGTATACCTTTGCAATTATTTTAGAAAGCTGCAATTTCCTAATTTTTCGATCAATTTTATAAAGAGCACCCGTCAATTGTCATAAGTGTAATTTATTCCCGCCATTCTCCTGAATCCGGCGATGTTTTTCTTGTCTTCCTGCTCCTTTCCGTTCCCAAGATACAGCCCCATATATAAATCCAGTAATTTTAGCCAAAAGGGTATGATCCTAGTCTCTGTGGGCGTTGTTCATGGGAACCACACCCACTTGGCTAAGAAGACTAAATTTCTATACAGGGAAGAAGTGGCCGTATCTCAGGAACGGAGAGGCGCAGGAAAAAAAGAAAAACATCGCCGGAATCAGGAGAAAAGCGGCGTCTATACAAGGTTGGTGAAAAAATGACAATGATGACGGGTCGGCTTTATGGACTATAGCAAATTTTTAGATCAGCGCACTACAGGAAAAACGTATGTAAATTGTGTCTATAGGTGGCGAGAGAGGAACGGTTTTGTAATGAAATGTAGATTTCGAGCAGTTTGGGCACAATATGATCCATCCGATGTCCCTGGTGGCCCCGCACCTTCCCTCCAGGACCAGCGATGACACCAGCGCAGCTCCTCTCCACAAGGCATCTGCTCACAGCGATGGGTTCATTCTGTAGAAGCTTAATATTATCCACAGGAGAGGAAATAAGCACCTGGATTAGACCAGGATTCCTCCCACAGGACTCTACATTAGCGTGAGGAATTGGGGGGAGAGGGCGGTGTAGGTGCGACTGCTGCATCTCATCACAGTTTCTTGACTGTCCGATATTGGGGATGAGAGGTCTCCGGCCTGGGTCTGGTGTTTAGGATGTCCACGCTTTTACGGCTGGAGCAGACCACATCGCGGATGAAGCTGGCGCAGTCCGAACAGACGTCCTTCAGAGCAGAACCTTGAGCGTAGATGTGGGGAAACTGACCCTCCACGTTCTTCCAGGACAGACCGCTGCAGGACCTGGACAAAAGTGAAAAAGGAGGGGAGCGTTACTAGCGTAAAGGAGGAATGGGGGAGGGGAGGGGAGCGTTACTAGCGTAAAGGAGGAATGGGGGGGGGGAGCGTTACTAGCGTAAAGGAGAGATGGGGGGAGATGCGTTACTAGCGTAAAGGAGAGATTGGGGCAGCGTTACTAGCGTAAAGGAGGAATGGGGGGGGGGGAGCGTTACTAGCGTAAAGGAGGGGAGGGTGGGAGCGTAAAGGAGAGATGGGGGGAGAGTTACTAGCGTAAAGTAGAGATTGGGGCAGCGTTACTAGCGTAAAGGAGGAATGGGGGGGGGAGCGTTACTAGCGTAAAGGAGGGGAGGGTGGGAGCGTAAAGGAGAGATGGGGGAGCGTTACTAGCGTAAAGGAGGGGAGCATGATGCAAAATTTAAAGGGCAAATCCAGTTATGTATGAAAGTGTTTCTAGTGCACAGATCTGCCTGTAGGGGGCGCTATTATAGCAGTCAAAAGGGTTCTCATCTGACAAAGTGACTGTATGTTGCTTGGATCATTATGATCCGAGAACACAGAGAATGAAGGAACCACAACACTGGTGGAGCACGGCTCCCCTTCTACTGTTCTGCTCTGCATAAAAGGAGAAGAGCACTAAAAGTGCAGAGGGAGGAGAGCACTAAATGTGTAAAGGAGGAGGAGAGCGCTAAATGTGTAAAGGAGGAGGAGAGCGCTAAAAGTGCAGAGGAGGAGGAGAGCGCTAAAAGTGCAGAGGAGGAGGAGAGCGCTAAAAGTGCAGAGGAGGAGGAGAGCACTAAAAGTGCAGAGGAGGAGGAGAGCACTAAAAGTGCAGAGGAGGAGGAGAGCACTAAAAGTGCAGAGGAGGAGGAGAGCACTAAAAGTGCAGAGGAGGAGGAGAGCACTAAAAGTGCAGAGGAGGAGGAGAGCACTAAAAGTGTAAAGGAGGAGGAGAGCACTAAAAGTGTAAAGGAGGAGGAGAGCACTAAAAGTGTAAAGGAGGAGGAGAGCACTAAAAGTGTAAAGGAGGAGGAGAGCACTAAAAGTGTAAAGGAGGAGGAGAGCACTAAAAGTGTAAAGGAAGGAGAGCACTAAAAGTGTAAAGGAGGAGGAGAGCACTAAAAGTGTAAAGGAGGAGGAGAGCACTAAAAGTGTAAAGGAGGAGGAGAGCACTAAAAGTGTAAAGGAAGGAGAGCACTAAATGTGTAAAGGAGGAGGAGAGCACTAAATGTGTAAAGGAAGGAGAGCACTAAAAGTGTAAAGGAGGAGGAGAGCACTAAAAGTGTAAAGGAAGGAGAGCACTAAATGTGTAAAGGAGGAGGAGAGCGCTAAATGTGTAAAGGAGGAGGAGAGCGCTAAATGTGTAAAGGAGGAGGAGAGCGCTAAATGTGTAAAGGAGGAGGAGAGCGCTAAATGTGTAAAGGAGGAGGAGAGCGCTAAATGTGTAAAGGAGGAGGAGAGCACTAAAAGTGTAAAGGAAGGAGAGCACTAAAAGTGTAAAGGAAGGAGAGCACTAAAAGTGCAGAGGAGGAGAGCACTAAAAGTGTAAAGGAAGGAGAGCACTAAATGTGCAGAGGAGGAGAGCGCTAAATGTGTAAAGGATGGAAGCACTAAAAGCGCAGAGGGAGGAGAGCCCTAAATGTATAGAGGAAGGGAGCGTTAATATCCTGGTACAATATTTAAAGGGCAAATCCAGTTATGTATGGAAGTGTTTCTAGTGCACAGATCTGCCTGTAGGGGGCGCTATTATATCAGGCAGAAGGGTCTTCTCATCTGATAAAGAAAGTGATTATATGTTGCTTAAATCATTCTGCTCCGAGACCACAGAAAATGAAGGAACCCCTGCACTGGTGATGTACGACTCCCCATTTACTGTTCTGCTGTGCAGAGCTGCACCCGGGCACCAGATGTGCAAGGAGCGGCACAGCCGGGTGTCCAAGAGCGCTGCTGTGAAGGGAAAGAGATGCAGCACTCAATCAGCACTGCAGTCATGCGATGCTGCAATACAACCACATGGACATTCATTCGATGCAACGCTGCCTTCGCCATGAGCGATCCGTAACACCGATGTGACGGGCCAGTAATGGATACTCACTGGAAGGCGTCCCGCTTCTTGAGAGAATTTCCACTTGTGCTGATTACTCCTTGCGGGATCTCAAACCCCACGCTGTAGACTGGAATGTGCCCCAACTTCTTGGCGGGAAGCTTCATCTATCGGAGAAAATCAACGGATGACTATGAGCTGCAGCAACGGCACATGACCGGAAGTGATATATACATCATGCAGACAGGGAAAGAAATATTAGCACAGTGACTGACTCTTTGTGATTTCAGCTCTGCAGGTCATTAATTTTTATTTAAAATGAAACAACGGAGATGGAATTGAAGTGCAAACGTCCTGGTTTACTTAAATGGGATAAACAAAAATATCCTGTGAAATGTTTAGGAATTGCAGCCATTTTTCTACAGAACCTCCTCATTTCAGGGGCTCAAAAATAATTGGACAAATTAACTTTACCATAAATAAAATGTCATGGTTAATCCTTTGCAGAGAATCCTTTGCAGCAATGACGGCCTGAAATCTTTCGGCTGTGGAAGCCTCCATCGCTGGTTTCCTGCTTGTGAGGCTTTGCCGCCTTTCCTACTTGTTTCTGGGTTTTTCTGCCTTACTTTGTGTCATCTTCATGCGAGATGCAGCTGGATGGGCTGAGATCTGGTGAGGACTCGGCCATTGCAGAATATTCCACTTCTTGGTTTTTGCAGGATATTTTGGGTCATTTTCCATCCTTCTGTGAGACATCATCCAATCATTGCTGCATTTGGTAGAATCTGAGCAGAAAGTCTCACTCTGTGCACTTCATAATTCATCCGACTGCTTCTGTCTTCAGTCACATCATCAATAACCACTAGTTCCCCAGGGCCATTGTTAGTCCTGCAATCACACCACCTCTGTCATGTGACACGGTGACCCCCACTCTCTAGTTGCCCCTTGCGGTGACCCCCTCTGTATTTGCTCTGATGACGTCTTGTCTTTATGGTGGATTTTGATACTGAAACACCAAATTCCTGGAGAAAGTTCTTCACTTGGTGGATGTTGTGAAAGGTTTTTCTTCACCATGGAAGGGAATCTGATCATCCACCATTGTTGTCTTCCAGGGCCGTCCCAGCTTTTTTGAGTTACCACCTCACCAGTACGTTTTGTTTTGGGTTTTTTTTCAGAATGTACTAAACTGTTGATGTTGCCGCTCCTAACATTTTTGCTCTCTCTGATGGATTTCTTCTTTTTCTCAGCCTAATGATGGTCGGTTTCTCTTCCTCTGACCTCACGTTGTGAGTTCACAGCAACAGCTTTCAAATGCAAATGCCGCACCTGGAATCAGCTCCAGACCTTTTACCTTCTTATGAGGATGGATTGCTGAGGGAATAGCTTATGCCGCCCATTAAAGGGCTTTTTGAGATAATTGTCCAAATTACTTTTGGTTCCTTGAAAAAGAAGCAGCTACATATTAAAGAGCTGTGATTCCTAAACCCCTTCCTCCAATTAGGATGTGAATCCCCTCAAACTAAAGCGGAGAGTCGGCATTTTAAGTCCAGGTTGAGTAAACCTAAATGCCACAACTTGTGTCACAGTCCAAAGATTTCTTGACCTAACCGTATATTGACTGGATTATCAGAAATGCCGGACTACTGGTGAGTGGAAAGAATCTGTAGTCCAACATGCGACTCCCAGGACGCAATACAGAAGAAGTCTGAATATAGCTGTGAACATGCATCATATATGGCTGGGTATTGTAGTTCTACAGAAACCATATGGCCACCTGCAACCTTACCTTAATGCTACAGGAGCCGCAAGCAGATCTAGAAAGGAGAAAAAGGAGTTTTAACATACATCAACTATCTCCGGTACTGATATATTTCAAGACAAGAGATCGGGGAAAAAAAAAAGGGAGATCGGAAAAAAAAAGAGAGATCGGAAAAAAAAAGAGAGATCGGAAAAAAAAAGAGAGATCGGAAAAAAAAAGAGAGATCGGAAAAAAAAAGAGAGATCGGAAAAAAAAAGAGAGATCGGAAAAAAAAAGATCGGAAAAAAGAGATCGGAAAAGAGAGATCGGAAAAGAGAGATCGGAAAAGAGAGATCGGAAAAGAGAGATCGGAAAAGAGAGATCGGAAAAGAGAGATCGGAAAAGAGAGATCGGAAAAGAGATCGGAAAAGAGATCGGAAAAAAGAGCGGAAAAAAGAGCGGAAAAAAGAGCGGAAAAAAAGAGCGGAAAAAAAGAGCGGAAAAAAAGAGCGGAAAAAAGAGCGGAGGAAGAAGAAAAAGAAAAAAAAAAGAGGAAAAAGAAAAAAAGAAAAAAAAAAAAAAAAGAAGGACAGTCTGATCTCTTCCCAGACTTCGTCTCCATGGATGAAGAAGAGAAAGTGCCCATATGACTGAAGGGGAGGGTGGGGAGTGCAGCAGCCATACACAGACTAAGAGGTTAGAAACACACAAGGTTCAAAAAATATCAACTTAGCCTTCAAAAAGCAATTATCTCAGAACACGAAAAACACCCTTAGGTAAACTACCTGGGTATATTGAAGCAACGCTAATAAATAATGAAAATATCATGGAGTAAATTCAAAATATTTTTATTCCATCATTTTTTATTCAAACATAAACCACACCACAAAGGAGATCATGTTACATCCAAAAACTGCCTCAGGTTAAGAAAGGTTTGGCATTAAGTATCCTATTAAACATTTAGACATACATTTTTCTACATATGATTCAATTCACATGATGCGGCAATTCATCATCAAAACAATACACTCATGCTATAAGTCGTTCCCAGGTTTTGATTTCATTATTTGGCTATCTCAACAATATATCACCATCCTAATTGTTTATTAAGAAAATTTTGAACAAATATATCTAGAGATTCAAGAAACAAATGACAGGAAATTATTTCTTTACCTATCTGCAGGAAATACATATAAACATATTTATTTTATTATTTACCTCTGGTAATATTATTTATCTTGATTTAATCTCTAAAGATCTCCGTTTTAACAGTAAAGTCGATATCAACCAATTAATTCGTTTATAAACCCTAGAAAGACAGCCGAATTTCACATATGGGAAGCAGTGAATACAGGCATGAAAAACCGGACTCTTTTTTTTATATAAAGACATATGTCATAAACATGAAGCCCAGCGGTTTAGGGGAGGGATTGCCATGCCGTATCAAACAAATCCTAGATTTTAAAAAAACCTCAATGGCAGAGAAAACTCCAGTACCAGCTGATAAACAGATAGCATTGGCAAATTAACCTAAATTTAGGTATATGTAACAGTGACACGCCTCTACCCTGCAGCCGGCTAATCAATTCTTAGCCAGCTAAAAACCGCACCAGGCTATAATCTATGTGGCCGTGACAGCATATGAACTCGCACTATGTCAAAAAATGAAGCCAACAGGTTAGGGGAGGAATTACCGTGCCGCCTAAAGTGAATCTAGTATTTCAAAATGCCTTGATGGCAGAAAAAATGTTTTTTCTTATTACCCGCCGATAGACCGATAATATTAGTAAATCTACATAGGCTTAGGCATATATGGCAGTAACACATCTCTACCCGTCAACCGGCTGATCAATTCATAGTCAGCCTGAAGCCGCACAAGGTAATAGTTGGTGTGGCCATGACAACATAGAATTCACGGTGTATGCCCGACAATATCTTATAGCATCACGCGAATCGCATATATAACATTACATCACTTTCTACCGCTATCAGCAATATTTGTAATTAAGCGTAAACCAGACTATAGTGAATACCTGAGCAGTGGATGACTCTCTCCTTTCCCCGACGTACGTTTCGCGCCAGCTTTTTCAAGAGGGGCATGCTGATAGCGGTAGAAAGTGATGTAATGTTATATATGCGATTCGCGTGATGCTATAAGATATTGTCGGGCATACACCGTGAATTCTATGTTGTCATGGCCACACCAACTATTACCTTGTGCGGCTTCAGGCTGACTATGAATTGATCAGCCGGTTGACGGGTAGAGATGTGTTACTGCCATATATGCCTAAGCCTATGTAGATTTACTAATATTATCGGTCTATCGGCGGGTAATAAGAAAAAACATTTTTTCTGCCATCAAGGCATTTTGAAATACTAGATTCACTTTAGGCGGCACGGTAATTCCTCCCCTAACCTGTTGGTTTCATTTTTTGACATAGTGCGAGTTCATATGCTGTCACGGCCACATAGATTATAGCCTGGTGCGGTTTTTAGCTGGCTAAGAATTGATTAGCCGGCTGCAGGGTAGAGGCGTGTCACTGTTACATATACCTAAATTTAGGTTAATTTGCCAATGCTATCTGTTTATCAGCTGGTACTGGAGTTTTCTCTGCCATTGAGGTTTTTTTAAAATCTAGGATTTGTTTGATACGGCATGGCAATCCCTCCCCTAAACCGCTGGGCTTCATGTTTATGACATATGTCTTTATATAAAAAAAAGAGTCCGGTTTTTCATGCCTGTATTCACTGCTTCCCATATGTGAAATTCGGCTGTCTTTCTAGGGTTTATAAACGAATTAATTGGTTGATATCGACTTCACTGTTAAAACGGAGATCTTTAGAGATTAAATCAAGATAAATAATATTACCAGAGGTAAATAATAAAATAAATATGTTTATATGTATTTCCTGCAGATAGGTAAAGAAATAATTTCCTGTCATTTGTTTCTTGAATCTCTAGATATATTTGTTCAAAATTTTCTTAATAAACAATTAGGATGGTGATATATTGTTGAGATAGCCAAATAATGAAATCAAAACCTGGGAACGACTTATAGCATGAGTGTATTGTTTTGATGATGAATTGCCGCATCATGTGAATTGAATCATATGTAGAAAAATGTATGTCTAAATGTTTAATAGGATACTTAATGCCAAACCTTTCTTAACCTGAGGCAGTTTTTGGATGTAACATGATCTCCTTTGTGGTGTGGTTTATGTTTGAATAAAAAATGATGGAATAAAAATATTTAGAATTTACAGACTAAGAGGTGCCTGATATGTCAAGGACTTCTATAACCCACCTTGGAGGAGCCTCCAACCCCCACCATGGATGGACCCATATCCCAATTTTTATCACTTGGTTTGGCAACGCCAACATATACTTGGACTTGTCGATAAAGGTATTTTCTTTTAGAGAGCGAGCGTCGTGTGGGGGGGGGGGGAAAGACTTGGCGCGCGAGGGGAAAAAAAAAAAAAAAGACTTGGCGCGCGAGGGGAAAAAAAAAAAAAGACTTGGCGCGCGAGGGGAAAAAAAAAAAAAGACTTGGCGCGCGAGGGGAAAAAAAAAAAAGGCTTGGCGCGCGAGGGGAAAAAAAAAAAAGACTTGGCGCGCGAGGGGAAAAAAAAAAAAAGACTTGGCGCGCGAGGGGAAAAAAAAAGACTTGGCGCGCGAGGGGAAAAAAAAAGACTTGGCGCGCGAGGGGAAAAAAAAAGACTTGGCGCGCGAGGGGAAAAAAAAAGACTTGGCGCGCGAGGGGAAAAAAAAAAGACTTGGCGCGTGAGGGAAAAAAAAAAGACTTGGCGCGTGAGGGAAAAAAAGACTTGGCGCGTGAGGGAAAAAAAGACTTGGCGCGTGAGGGAAAAAAAGACTTGGCGCGTGAGGGAAAAAAAGACTTGGCGCGTGAGGGAAAAAAAGACTTGGCGCGTGAGGGAAAAAAAGACTTGGCGCGTGAGGGAAAAAAAGACTTGGCGCGTGAGGGAAAAAAAGACTTGGCGCGTGAGGGAAAAAAAGACTTGGCGCGCGAGGGAAAAAAAGACTTGGCGCGCGAGGGAAAAAAAGACTTGGCGCGCGAGGGAAAAAAAGACTTGGCGCGCGAGGGAAAAAAAGACTTGGCGCGCGAGGGAAAAAAAGACTTGGCGCGCGAGGGAAAAAAAGACTTGGCGCGCGAGGGAAAAAAAGACTTGGCGCGCGAGGGAAAAAAAGACTTGGCGCGCGAGGGAAAAAAAGACTTGGCGCGCGAGGGAAAAAAAGACTTGGCGCGCGAGGGAAAAAAAGACTTGGCGCGCGAGGGAAAAAAAGACTTGGCGCGCGAGGGAAAAAAAGACTTGGCGCGCGAGGGAAAAAAAAGACTTGGCGCGCGAGGGAAAAAAAGACTTGGCGCGCGAGGGGAAAAAAAAGACTTGGCGCGCGAGGGGAAAAAAAAGACTTGGCGCGTGAGGGAAAAAGACAGGGAGCGCGAAGAGAAAAGAGAGCAAGACAGAAAGACCAAGAAAGAGAAATCTAATTGTGACTTGCATTTCCTCAAGCAGCCACTAGATGGCGTGCATATTCTCTTTGGAGGGAAGAAGGTTGAGCATTAACCTGGGAGAAGGCTGCAGACGTCCCACCACGGCTCTCATGTACAATAATGGCCATATCTCACCTTTTACAGAATAGGCAATTTGCCGGCCAAGAGAACAGAGGAAATTTCGTCCGGCAACAGCAGCAAACCTGAGGAAGCAGACACAAGCGCCATGATGATCTGTTCTGCACAAGTGCCCAGAAGGGAAGCCAATATGGCCACAAGTGGATTTTTGAGGCTGCGAGTGTTGTATGCGGGTCGGATTTGCGATGATGATGGCAGTGGTTGTCCTCCATACCTTTCCTTTCTTCAGGTTGGTGTACAGCTCTTTGCTCTGCAGAAACTTCTCCATCTCGGCCTTCACCAGCACCCGCCGCACGTTCATCACTTCTTCTACGGTCAACGCCAAGGTGTCCACAGGGTGACTGAACTCCTGCAGAGAGGACACAACCTTCAATCGCGCGGCTCTGAGAAGAAACGGACCGGTACCCTGCACTGCACACGGCACGTACCAGCCAGCGATGTCTGGAGCTGTTGTCTACGGCCGACTCCGGTTCTGCCTTCTCTTGCACGGAGCTGAGGCTGGGCGAGGGGCATCCAGAGCTGCCATAGTCCGAATAACCCACTGGAAAAGGAAACCTGACATTAATGCACCCACTCAGTGTAATAACCCCCCGTCCACGGGAGGGGGGGGGGTGGTGTGTTGGGGCGTGCGGACGCTTACTAGAATGCCGATGCAGGGGTCTGTGGGGGGTGTTCATGCTGCCCGATCGAGCACGAGACTCCGGTCCTCGTTCTTCTGGAGCCGTTTCCCTCTGTGGCCGGTGTCCCATCTCCGTCTGTAACTGCAACAGGTCCTGCTCCGAAAACGAGCGGTCACGTTTCAGGGGAAAAGGAGCACTAGTCACCCGCCGCAGCTCAGAATTGGGAGAGTCATCGTCCTGGAGTAAGATATGGCAGCAGAGTTATACATGTTGCTTTTAAGAAACACCAAACTTTCCTTAAAGGGAATCTGTCACCAGGTTTTTGCTCCCCCATCTGAGAGCAGTATAATGTAGAGACAGAGACCCTGATTCCAGCGATGTGTCACTTACTGGGCTGTTTGCTGGCATTTTGATAAAAATCACTGTTTTCTCTGCTGCAGATCTAGCAGTTATACAGAGCTCATGAATATGCTGGACTACCTGCAGCACGCCAAGTAGTCCTGTAATGATAATCTCCTGCTAATTAAACAGTTGTTTTAGCAAAACTATACAAAACAGCTCAGTAAGTGACATCGCTGGAATCAGGGTCTATCTCTACATTATGCTGCTCTCAGATTAGATGGCAAAAACCTGGTGACAGATTCCCTTTAATAATGCCTGACCTTATATTAATACTGCATCAAGCTTTACAGCTGTTCTAGCCATCAATCCCTTAGTATCTTTACATTTTATATTTCACAGACAATGTAGTTAGAAAGTACAATTACATTACTGATCCTGAGTTACCTCCTGTATTATGCTCCAGAGCTGCGCTCACTATATACATACATTACATTACTGATCCTGTACTGATCCAGAGTTACCTCCTGTATTATACTCCAGAGCTGCACTCACTATTCTGCTGGTGCTGTCACTGTGTAAATACATTACATTGCTGATCCTATGTTACATCCAGTATTATACTCCAGAGCTGCACTCACTATTCAGCAGCTCTAGAGCATAATATAGGATCAGTATAGGATACAGAACGCAATAAACTCAATTTTTATGTAGATGAATGCTTTACAAAATGTCCACGACTGAGAACGTACCAATACGCTCAAAATCATAAAGGGGTAATCACCGCCGGCTGCTACGGTGAGCCGGCAGTGATCCCTGGACATGTCTGCTGGTCAAATCAGCAGATGTGTGCAGCTATCAGGCGTGGGTGGATCCACGATCCACCTGCGCCTGTCAACCCCTTAAATCGTGATGACATAATGTGACAGCGCAATTTAAATGGCCGCAGCGGGGAAATCTCCTTAACGGGTTGCCGATAGTTGCCATGGTAGTGACGAGTCATGTAATAATGCCAGTCGCTATCATGACGTAGTTCCTGTTACAGCCGGCTGTAACAAGAACGCAGCATTTCTGCTGATCAGAGCGGTGCAGCTCTGATCAACAGAAATGAACCAGCGATCAGACTGCTGATCTAGACAATTTAACCCCCCCCCCCAACAAACTCAAGAGTTCAAATCACCCTCCATTCACCCCATTGAAAATTAAAGTGTTAAAAAAATAAAAAAAAGTTCAGAAATGCCCGATCTATGAAAATATAAGATCAATTAATCTGATTGGAATTTTTTTGCAGTTACGCCATGTACCAAACGACAAAATTATGTTTTTGGGTAGTTTCAAATTGTTGCATTTTGTGCACAACAGGCGATCAAAATGTAGCATCTGCACAAAAATAGCACCAAGAAAAAAAAAAAAAAAAAAAAAAAATCAGCCATCGCTGAGCCCCAGATCCCAAAAAATGAGAACGCTACAGGTAAAAGTAAACCTATACATGTTTGGTGTCTACGAACTCGCACCGACCTCAGACATCACACCCACACATCAGTTTTAACATAGTTAACACGGTGAATAAAATACCCCAAAAACAATTGTGCAATTTTTCCGCACTTGAATTTTTTTTGCTCTTTTCCCCACACACTATATGGTAAAACTCATGGTTTCTTTTAAAAGTACAGCTCGTTTTGCAAAAAAATAAGCTCTCACACGGCAAGAGTTAGGGAAAAATTAAAAAGGTTACGGCTTTCGGAAGAAGGGGAGCCAAAACAAAAACAAAAATTGCCCGGGGGTGAAGGGGTTAAAGCAGACCCTTCACTTTACAGCTGCAGCCCCTTGTACAGATACATACAGATGGTCCTATTGTACATATTGGCATTTTTCGCCTTAACCTTCCTCGGTGAATAATCAGGGCTGTGCACCTCGGACAGATTCATCTCTTCCATCTCTGCCAGCGTGGGAGCCTTGAGCAGTATTCGGGGCCGAGCCCGCGGGGCCGCACCGTCCGGAACCGAGAGGTTCATACAAGACGTTGACTTCTTGTCAGCAGAACAGGCGTCCACAATACACGGGAGCGAGCCAAATCCTGAGAGAGGATAGAACAGAAGACATTGGGACACGTGCAGAGGACGTGTGAAGGAGAAGAACGGCTGTGAGCCCCGAATACAGGAGAACGTCGCAACTCGATCGGATCTCACAAAACGGAGAAGATGGAGAAATTCTGGTCTCCATCTTCTCATCTGTGATACGAGAGAATCGGATCAAACTGACACTATTCAGGGTTTGCTCCGAGTGTCACATACTGGATCCGGTTCTCCGGCACACACACTACCCGCTCGTGTAACCCGTCCACACCGCACCTTTCTGTCCTCGTTTTTCCGTCTGCACCGGACGCAGTTTCGGTTCTTGTTTAATCTCCTCCAGAATCCTTTCATGGAGACTGATCTGTCTGAGCGGCAGCGGGGGAAGATTCCTTTTGGACACCTGCGGCGAACAGAACCGGTCAGTTTACAGATCGCGCTGCACAATGAGCGACGTAAGACAGCGCCTCACCGGCTTCAGAGGAGGACGGGACCTGATGAAGTCCAGGATCAGTTCATGGGCGTCCTTCTTCACCTTGGGAGGTATATCCCCTCCGATCTGCCGAGAAACAGAATTCAGCACTAAGATTTCAAAAGCCACAACGATGAAACATGAGTTTTCTGAGCAGATTTTCCCCATAGATTTGCATTAGATGCAGAAAATCCGCATATGCGTTTTTTTTAGCGCAGTTACGCGCATCAAAGACGCATGGAATCCAACCCTAAAAAAAGTCAAATACCAGGAAGTTTAAACAAAATAAATATATATATAAAAAAAATTATATTAATATATATATATACACACATACACATATATATATATATATATATATATATATATATATATATAAAAATATATTTTAATTTTTTTTTTTTAAATAAATAAAAATAAAATCAGCTTTTATTTTAATTTTAAACATGACACCAAACAGAAAAAAAACGCAGCTAAAAAAAAAAAACAATAATAATGCAAAAAAACAAAATTTACAGTATAGGAGCAAAAATTCTGCAAGATGAAAAACTCATTGTGGGAACGTATCTGTGTATTTTTTTGCAAACTAAAAGCACAATATGTTCGTTTTTGATACAAGTTGTGGATCAAATTGTCCCACTAAAAGTCAATGAGAGTCAAGCACAGTGTTCCACTGATACCGGCAGTCCCATAGACAATGAATGCAGCAAAGATGGGGCCCCATTTTCTGGATTTCTGGGGGTACTAGGAGTTGGATCCACAGTAATCAGTTATCCCCTATGGGCCGTTTCACACATCAGGCATTTCGCCGGATTACCGGATCCGGCACACTCCAATACAGTGTTAATACTGTAGAATAGCATCGCAGCACGCTCCGGTCATATGACAGCATGTGACCGGAGGTTGCTGCGATGCTACTGTACTGTATTAACACTGTATTGGAGTGTGCTGGATCCGGTAATCCGGTGAAATGCCAGATGTGTGAAACGGCCCTAAAAACACTGACGTTTTGCACGGACCGTGTTGAAGGCGAGTATGGCCCTCGGTGTGCCGTGATTTTGGCACACGTAGGTTCTCCACCTGCTATCCGTGATAGCACACGGAGAGCAAGAACTTTATACTCACCTGTTTCCGGCATTGCTGTCTTTGGCGCTGCTGCTTCCGTAGTAAATATTCATGAGCAGAATGAGCGGGCCCGGAAGCAAGTGACAGCAGCGCCGAAGACAGGCGAGTATAGGAAATAATTTTATGTTATGACACATGTTTTCTCCAGTACGTGTCACACGGATCACATCAGTGTGCGGTCAGTATGACACCCACGCTGCCGGAGAAAAACAGATATGTCGCCATGTGGAGCACACAGACACACAGTCCATGCCAAAAGACAGAGGCATGCGCCGACCCATTGATTTCTACTGGGTCTATGTGCGTCCGTGTCTCCAGGATATGTGATAACGGAGGTCATACCAGAAACACGAATGTGTGAAGGAGGCCTTATGAGTAGGGAATAACTTACCCATCTTGGAAAAAAAAAAAGCCCTTATACAAGCCCCATACTGGACAGGTGCCTATATGGTGGTTGTAAAATCCCAGCAAAACACTGCAACAAAACCACAGCACATGGCTGACATGAAACCACAAGAGTTCCTTTCTACTCACCATGACTTTGCGCAGTTTGTAGTTTCGTGCCCGGATGTCCTGCATAAGCATCTCAAAGGGCGTGAGCTGGTACTCCGTGGGCAAAGAGTTAAACATCTTCTCCCGCACCTTCTTCAGCTGCACCCCATGCCGCAGATCTCTCATCAGCTGCACCCACAAACGTGCCTGTAGGAGGCAAGACACCAAGTGTGATGTGCACAGCATGGAGCACACCGTGGAGCGTGCGCAGCCGTGCAACACGCACACATAACACAGCACACACTGCACAGCACCCAGCAACGAGCACAGAGCCACACACACAGTGAATGTAGTACGGCGGGACACACAACGACTGCAAGACATGGGGATATACACAATGGGCAGCAGAGGCCATGCAGGATCACTCACACCATGCTCAGGGATATACACAGGTGCCTGTCTCAGGACTTCTCAGGGATTTACACAGGTGCCTGTCTCAGGACTTCTCAGGGATTTACACAGGTGCCTGTCTCAGGACTTCTCAGGGATTTACACAGGTGCCTGTCTCAGGACTTCTCAGGGATATACACAGGTGCCTGTCTCAGGACTTCTCAGGGATTTACACAGGTGCCTGTCTCAGGACTTCGCAGGGATATACACAGGTGCCTGTCTCAGGACTTCTCAGGGATATACACAGGTGCCTGTCTCAGGACTTCTCAGGGATATACACAGGTGCCTGTCTCAGGACTTCTCAGGGATATACACAGGTGCCTGTCTCAGGACTTCTCAGGGATTTACACAGGTGCCTGTCTCAGGACTTCTCAGGGATTTACACCGGTGCCTGTCTCAGGACTTCTCAGGGATTTACACAGGTGCCTGTCTCAGGACTTCTCAGGGATTTACACAGGTGCCTGTCTCAGGACTTCGCAGGGATATACACAGGTGCCTGTCTCAGGACTTCTCAGGGATATACACAGGTGCCTGTCTCAGGACTTCTCAGGGATATACACAGGTGCCTGTCTCAGGACTTCTCAGGGATATACACAGGTGCATGTCTCAGGACTTCTCAGGGATTTACACAGGTGCCTGTCTCAGGACTTCTCAGGGATTTACACCGGTGCCTGTCTCAGGACTTCTCAGGGATTTACACAGGTGCCTGTCTCAGGACTTCTCAGGGATTTACACAGGGGCCTGTCTCAGGACTTCTCAGGGATTTACACAGGTGCCTGTCTCAGGACTTCTCAGGGATATACACCGGTGCCTGCCTCAGGACTTCTCAGGGATTTACACAGGTGCCTGCCTCAGGACTTCTCAGGGATTTACACAGGTGCCTTTCTCAGGACTTCTCAGGGATATACACCGGTGCCTGCCTCAGGACTTCTCAGGGATTTACACAGGTGCCTGTCTCAGGACTTCTCAGGGATTTACACAGGTGCCTGTCTCAGAACATCACATCCATCTGGTCTCATGTACAAGAAGCTTACTATCCCAACCAGGAGGCTACAAGGATGGGGAGCACTAAATTATATGAAGGCTGAGGCTCCGTTCCCACCATGGTATTATGCACCGGCACCAAAAAAACCCTTTAAATGAGACCATTCCATTTTGACACCTGTATTATGGCCGTAAGTTATCACAAATCATTACTCTACTGATCGGAACTGATGGTTTCATAAGGACTGGGTCGGGACTTGCAGATATACGTAATACTTGCACAAATATGTCTGAAATATGGGTATTGGTTTGCATCCATATAGCTGTTTTAATCGATCACCTATGGGGCTGTTTTTGCAACAAGTGCATGGATTTCTATGGCCACGTCATCATTGTCCTAGCCAAAGCCACCATGTAGGCTCCGATCTAATGTAAAGCCCCTCACCCAGTCTGTGTTTTGCAGGTTCACCAGTCCGTCCGATTCTGTCTCCTCCACCCTCATCTTCATCAGTATCTAAGAAATCAAAACCAATGTATTATCCAGGACATCGGTGGGGGGGGGGAAATATTGTCAGGGACCAGTCATGGTGGGCTTCACTCTCACCTCTTTGGCTTCTCGTATTTTGTGGAGAAAAGCTTGAAGCTCCACAGTCTCCGCAAAGAGTGCCCTGCATACCGCCTGGTAGTGGATGGACGCCTCCTGGGGGTCCGGGAGATGCGAGGCACAGAAGCGCAGAACTGCCGAAAAACTCCGCACCACCTTTGGAGGAGCTTCTTCATCTTCATCCTCTGTTCCTTCATAACCTTCGTCTGTCATGACCCCCTCAGATTCGCTGGCGGCCATGAGGTCGATGAGCTGCTCCAGTTGGGGGCTGAGCTCTCGCTCCTCGCTCTCATCGAGCCCCCAGTCCAGTGCCCGGTAGATGGTAAAGCCAAGACATTGCACCATCTGTAGGGGTAAGAAGGAGACGTAAGTGCCCAGTAGATGGTAAAGCCAAGACAGTGCACCATCTGTAGAGGTAAGAAGGAGACGTAAGTGCCCGGTAGATGGTAAAGCCAAGACAGTGCACCATCTGTAGAGGTAAGAAGTGCCCAGTAGATGGTAAAGCCAAGACAGTGCACCATCTGTAGAGGTAAGAAGGAGACGTAAGTGCCCGGTAGATGGTAAAGCCAAGACAGTGCACCATCTGTAGAGGTAAGACGGAGACGTAAGTGCCCGGCAGATGGTGCAATGTCTTGGCTTTACCATCTGTAGAGGTAAGAAGGAGACGTAAGTGCCCGGTAGATGGTAAAGCCAAGACATTGCACCATCTATAGAGGTAACGGGGATCCTAACTCTCAACCAAAACCCCCAGCATAAGTCGCCATTTTGCTATGACGAGCTGACTGAGCAAGACCCTGTGATGGGATGTCCTCGCCCTGTATCTTCAGGGCACTGCCCACAACATACCCATGTCTATCATTGTGTGAGCTGAAGATACAGAGAAGGGTCAGAAGATGGAAAGCACGAAAAGTAGATCTATAGGTGGCTGTAACCTCTTCTATTCTGGACTAGATGGAAGATCATAGCCGCCCGAAAGTCATTACCGGCTGCCCTACATTACACGTCCGCCATGGCCTATTTCCTATAAATTACTCTCATTGAGGTCCAGAAATACCATCAGGGTCGTTTTCATTGTATTAGGTCCGATTTAGTATACCAAGTCTTTACTCTAGAAAATCCCCTGGAACAATACAGCTATGTTCACACACAGTTCTTAGTTGGTTTTTTTTTTTTTTTTTGCTGTTTTTTTCAACAGATCCACTCTTAGGCTATGTGCGCACTAGAGATGTGAAGTTTCTCGAGAAAATCTTCTCGAGAAACTTCTGGGAGTGAAAGATTTGCTGACCTCCGGAAAAAATCCGCGGCAAAACCGCATGCGGATTTGCCGCGGATTAGACGCGGATTTACCGCGGATTTGCCGCGATTTTCCCGCGGGTGGTTCCCTGCGGATTTTTGCAGTCTGTACTGCAGAAATCCGCGGGATACCTGCGGATTTAATGGACATGTTCATTTTCTCAAGAAACTTTCTCGAGAAACTTTTCTCAAGAAACTTTCTTGAGAAAAATCCGCACCAGTGCGCACAGCTTTTTTTTTTTCTCATAGAATTTCATGGGAAATGTCTGCACAAAGATTGCAGACATTTCTCAAGAAATTTCCGCGGCAAATCCGCGGGTAAATCCGCGGGTATTTTGCTCTAGTGCGCACATAGCCTAAGGCCGCTTTCACACATCAATTTTTTGCCATCAGGCACAATCCGGCAAAAACATGACAAAACGGATCCGGTGTCTGTTGACGCCGGATCCGTTTTTCCCCCATAGACTTTCATTAGCGCCGGATTGTGCCGGATGGCCTTGCGTTTCATCCGTTTTTTGCTGATAATTTACTTGTCCGGCGACCGGATGAAACGTTGAAGAGAACGTTTTTGTGTCCGGCAAAAAAACGGACCGCGCTGGATCCGGCGCCGTACGGCGTGTTTTATAATGGAAGCCTATGGACGCCTATGGACGTCGGATCCGGCGTAATGCGGCAAAAAAACGGATCCGGCCACCGGATCCGGTTTTTTGTTTTGTTTTTTTTTTTAACTGAGCATGCTCAGTATCACACTGGATCTGTCAAAAACCTGAAGGAACTGATGGAAAAAACTGATGTAACTGAGCCGTTTTTTCGCCGGGTCCGTTGCATCAGTTTTTTTGCCGGATTGTGCCTGATTGCAAAAAACTGATGTTAAAATCCTCCTGGAAAAAAACAAACCGCTTGGAATTCTTTTTTTATTTGTTGCTATGGTAATTTCAATTTCAAATTCATACGGAATGTTTAAACACCTGGTGGAAAACTGTCCAATCAAAAGGCTGCAAAGAACATTCCAGGAAAAAACACTGTTCAAAGCAGCTACAAAAACTCCCCAAACTAGAAGCGTTTTCTGCATGAAAATCGTGTTGGCTCAAAAAACTGTGTGAACATAGCCACTAAAAGGGGTTCACAGATATGCAATCTAGCCTCAGGATTGGGGGTAGCTTATGTGGCATGTTTTTATTTTTGCATGGAAAATCAGCAACATTTTTCAATGTGTTTCGCCCAATCTCTTCCACCTGCTGTCTTTTTAGGGTATGTGCACACGATGCAGATTTGGTGCAGACATTTTCTGCACCTTCTGACAGAAAAACGCATCGAAAAACACAAGCGTTTTTGGTGCGTTTTTTTTTATGAAGTTAATGGCTGGTAGGGCTAAAAAAAAACAAAACAAAAAACGCCCCAACAATTGACAGATTTTTTTTTTTCTGCACCAAATCTGCAAAGGAGAGGGGGAAAAAAAGCAACGTGTTACAAGACTTCAGAAATCTCATGGCCTTTGCTGGCTTCAGGATAGGCATGCAGATTTCTCAAAAACCGCACTGTGTGTACAGCCTTATAGGTGCGGTATCAGCTTGCAAATTGCCCTTTGTTTTTGGTGTTACTGTACTTTATATACGCAGTACGTCCACTTCTATTGCGGAAATGCACCTCTTTTTTTTTTTTTTGAGCCAATTCCCCCCTTCACCCCCCCCCCCCCCCCGATTAATTTCAATGGGTGCATTTAAATCTGCGAGCTAAACAGACGGCCTGGCATTTCTTGGACATAAAAAGCGCATTAAAGGGAATCTGTCACCAGGTTTTTGCTCCCCCATCTGAGAGCAGCATAATGTAGAGACAGAGACCCTGATTCCAGCGATGTCACTTATTGAGCTGTTGGTCATTTTGATCAAATCAATGTTTTCTCTGCTGCAGATCTAGCAGTTATACAGAGCTCATGAATATGCTGGACTACTTGCAGCACGGCAAGTAGTCCTGTAATGATAATCTCCTGCTGATTAAACAATGATTTTATCAAAGCTACACTAAGAATCTCAGTAAGTGACACACCACTGGAATCAGGATCTCTGCCCCTACGTTATTCTGCTCTCAGATTTAGGCATCAAAAAAATTGGTGACTGATTCCCTTTAAGTGCAGAATATATGAGCGGATTTTAGATACAAAAACAATGGGAATTTAACCTTTAGATATCCGGAACCAAAATCCGCAACAAATACAAGGAGGTCCAATAGCCCCACGGTCACATTAGATGATATCTGTATTAGACTGAGTTCACATGGCCAGTAATCATCCTGCAGAGATTTGTTGGCAAAAAAGTTCTGCAAACACAACTATTTTTGCAGGATCCGTTTTTTTTTTTTTTTTAATATTGGAGTCCATGGAGAAAGGATCCGTTAATGGGATCCGTTGAGTAACCATAGCCATGGCTTACTCAATACTAAGTCCTATGAAAAAATAAATAAAAAATACGACATGGGACATGCTGGGACTTGCTGTGCTGCACCAATTTGAGTGCTTCAATGTCCTAAAACATGACATGCAGAAAAAAAAATCACGTGTGACTAAGAAATAGGGCACGGCTGTGTGTGCATTAGCGGATATCCTCACCACAGCGCAATTATCCCATTAGTAATTGTGAGGCAAATCCCGGGAAATGAAGATGAATTATGACTCCAGTCATAATCCCTCATCACTCCCTGGCAGTGCCCCCTCCCTTCTTGTTCTCAGTGTTCCACTTACACCTCCATGGCCATGTCCTGTGATATGGAGATGAGGTGGTGTGGGAACAATGGACACAGGATGACTCCCTGCCGTCACCCTGTAACAAGAGTTGTATCTCATTAGCAAGGCTATGGAAATAGCCAGACAGAACGACTCCAGTAAAAAATGGTTCATATCTCGCAAGCCATATTTCCGATAAATATGGCAACCATAAAAATGGTGTCTCTGCATGCGGACGATGCCGGCACACCCTTTTTATGGGAGCAGGACATTGGGAAATGCCCCAGGCGTGATATCAGCCAATGGGGAACTGGCAGACAGGTCATGAGTCCCCTCGTTCTGTAGCTAAATTCATAACTGTCACAATGAGAGCGTTGGCGTCCGCCTACGACGCTCCCAGGCAAAGTTATGGCCCATATTCCATGTTGGGATATTGTCCATAACTCAAGCCAGGGGTGGAGCAGTGCTCCCTGTGAGGTCACGAAGGTAGGAGGAGACCTGGATCTGCCCAGGTTGATAACCCTACTTCGGCCATTTTCCAGTGTTCTTTCGCTGGGGGCACGTGTAGGAAACATCTGTGGGAGTTCCTGGAAACCTGGTCTACAGCGCCCCCCTGTGGCCAGACGCAACAAGGTAACTGCTGGAACTGTGTATGCCTGTTTGTAACCCATGCTTTGATTGTAACTGTACTCTGACATATGTATATTCTGTAGATTCCCTATTGTATATATTGTAGTTCTAGTGTGCTTTAGGCTGATTAAATTATATAATTAATCTTGGGCTGTTCTGTTATCTCGATCTTGAATCCCACGTCCGTGTGTTCGGCTAATAGTTACCGTGAAGCGGTTGGTGGCAGCGAGTTTGTGCCAAGGATTATTGTGGGGAGGCCAGTGAGATTCGGGGAGATTTTATATATTCCGCCCGCGGAGGTCGGGGGAATATATACCCTACTCTCACCGGGGACCCTTCAATAATCGGCATAAGTAGTATAGCGGCCTCCTTGCTTATTGTCGGGCAATTCCATAATTGGCCTGACTATAAGAGGGGCGCTAGAGAGCGCATCACGTGCTCTGTCTGTCGGTCGGGAGGTATAAAGGAGGGGTGACCCCCACTTGTTACCCCCCGATTGTGACGTACTGGTAGCCAGCGCGGGGGATTTCTGAGTGACCCCCCCGGTGGTTTGTGACATATTGGTGGCAGCGGTGGGATTCGAACCCACGCCCCCGAAGAGACTGGAGGGGGTGTCCCCCTCAACTCCCCTCTCCAGGCCCGTGGCAGAACCAAGACGGTGCCACCAGTGCAACCTACCTGGACACTTCAAGGCCATGTGCCCTCAGCGTCCCAAGGCCCCGGCTCCGTCCCCGTCCCAAGGGCCGCCCAAGGTGTATTGTGTGGGTGGGGGTGGTGGTAGGTCCCTGGACAGCTTCCAACCTGTCACCGTCGGCCGGTCTGTGACCATAGGACTGCGAGACAGCGCCTCGGAGGTGACTCTGGTGCGGCCTGAGATGGTGTCCCCCCAAGACTTGATCCCTGGAAAAACCCTCGCTGTCTCCGGGATTGGAGGCACTGACCCGGCGCTGCCTGTTGCTGACATTTATGTGGACTGGGGCGCAGGGCGGGGGGTGAGGGAGGTGGGGGTAACTGATCGGATCCCTGCAAACGTGCTACTTGGGACAGATTTGGGGCAGATAACCTCCCAGTTTGGGCCCCCCCCAAGGGCTGAACCTTCAGCCAGTACTGACATGACTCCTGACAATGTTAATGTGTTATCTATGAATGATGTAAGGGAGGAGGGAGTGAACTCTGATATTTCTGCTTGCACAGACACCATAGACACACACACAGCTGCAGCTGTGACAGGGGAGGGGGTCAGAGAAAGGTGTGACAATGCCTCTACAAGTAACCAGCCTGTGAGCTGGGATCTGTTGCCCTCTGCAGGGATAAGCAGAGAGCAGGGTGCTGCAGGGGGAGGACCAGTGTATGGGGTGGGGGCTACCACAGCAAATGTGGGGTCCCCAGAGATTTCACAGCGGGGTTCTGTTGCTGCAGGAGGGGAACAGGCAGGTGAGATTGGGGCCGGTCCAGGAGCGGAAGTGCTCCCAGGTAAGATCTCGGTGCATGGTTCCCCCACAACCGGGGTGTCAGGAAGCCAGGTAGGTCTGCCTGAACCGGCGACTTGGTCAGGAACGGAGGAGGAGCAGGCACGACCCACGGTCGCAGCGGCTGTGGCCGCTGTCACCCGCAGTGGGAGTGCTGGAAGCCAAGGGGCCTCCCGGAGGTCCGATAGCTCTTCCCCTTCTGACCAAGTGGCAGCCGAGTCAGGTGGAGGCCAGGACACAGGTCCCGGGGTACTGACTGAAGATGTGACAGTCTCGTCGATTCTGGCCACATCTAGTCAGGGGTTTCAGGCAGCGTTAGAAGCTGACGACAGCCTGAAAGCTCTTAAGGAGCAGGCGGCACAGCCTCCCTCGGACTCGGACCCGGAGCGAGTGGTCTGGGACCAAGGACGGCTGTACCGGGCCACGGTCCAGCAGGGTTCACCGGAGGCGTGGCCCAGGGACCGACAGTTGGTGGTACCCTATCCGTTCCGGACGGAGTTGTTGCGGATCGCACATGAGATTCCGATGGCCGGACACCTAGGGATCGCTAAGACCAAGGCCAGGTTAAACCAGCATTTCTACTGGCCAAAAATGGGGGCCGATGTGGCTGCCTACTGCCGTTCGTGTGAAACCTGTCAGAGAGTGGGGAAGGCGGGGCCACGCCCCAAAGCCCCACTAGTATCTCTGCCAATCATCGATGAGCCTTTCAGGAGGGTGGCTGTGGATCTGGTCGGCCCGCTGGCCATCCCCAGCAGCTCCGGGAAACGCTTCCTACTGACGGTAGTGGACTATGCCACCCGGTACCCAGAAGCAGTGGCCTTGTCGTCCATTCGGGCTGACAAGGTGGCCACCGCATTGCTGGAGATTTTCTCCCGAGTGGGTTTTCCCCAGGAAATGCTCACTGACCGGGGGACCCAATTCATGTCCCAGCTGATGGAGGCCCTCTGTAAGCAGGTCCAGGTGCGACATCTGGTGGCCAGCCCGTACCATCCACAGACTAATGGCCTGTGCGAGCGGTTCAATGGCACCTTAAAGCAGATGCTTAAGATGTTGGTCGACTCCCATGGGCGTGACTGGGAGCGGTATCTCCCACACCTGTTATTTGCTTACCGGGAGGTTCCACAGGCCTCAACAGGATTCTCACCGTTTGAGCTCCTGTACGGGCGACGTGTGCGGGGCCCCCTGGCTCTGGTGAAAGAGGCTTGGGAAGGGGATTTGGCCACCCCTGGAGTGTCGGTTATCGAGTATGTCATGCGCTTCCGGGACAAAATGCAGGCCTTGACGCAACTGGTACACGACAATATGGCTCAAGCCCAGGCCGATCAGAAGCGTTGGTACGACCAGAACGCTTGTGAGAGGACCTACCAAGTGGGTCAAAAGGTGTGGGTACTGGTCCCCGTACCACAGGACAAGCTTCAGGCAGCCTGGGAAGGCCCATACCTCGTGTACCAGCAGCTCAACCCTGTAACGTACCTGGTCACCCTGGACCCTGCCCGTGGAAGGCGGAAGCCCTTCCATGTGAACATGATGAAGGCACATCATGAGCGGGAGGCATGTGCGCTCCCCGTGTGCAACCTGCCCGAGGAGGGAGAAGCGGAAACCCTCTTGGATATGCTAGCCCAGGTTAGGGCAGGCGGATCCATTGAGGATGTGGAGGTTGGCCACCAGCTCTTGGAAGACCAACGGTCCCAGCTGTGGGCCACCCTCCTCCCCTTCCGGGGGTTGTTTACCAACCAGCCCGGAAGGACTGACTTGGCTGTCCATCACGTGGACACTGGGGATCATCCCCCGATCCGGCGTTCAGCATATCGGGTCTCCCTGGAGGTGCAGCAACACATGCGCCAGGAGATTGACGAGATGCTGAAGCTGGGGGTGATCCAGGCATCCAACAGCGCTTGGGCCTCGCCTGTAGTCCTCGTCCCTAAGAAGGACCGAACCACTCGGTTCTGCGTGGACTACAGGGGGCTCAATGCGGTCACGGTCGCCGATGCGTACCCAATGCCACGCATCGATGACCTGCTCGATCAGTTGGCCGGGGCTCAGTACCTGACCATCATGGATCTGAGCCGGGGATATTGGCAGATCCCCCTGACTCGCAAGGCCAGGGAACGCTCTGCCTTTATTACCCCATTTGGACTGTACGAGTCCACGGTGATGCCATTCGGGATGAGGAATGCCCCTGCCACTTTCCAGCGGATGGTCAACACCCTGCTCAAGGGACTTGAAGGGTACGCGGCCGCGTACCTGGATGACATTGCCGTCTTCAGTCCCACCTGGGAAGATCACCTAGAGCATCTAGCACAGGTGCTCAGGCGGGTCCACCGGGCAGGTTTGACCATCAAGCCGGGCAAGTGTCAGCTGGCCATGAGCGAGGTCCAGTACCTCGGTCACCGGGTAGGCGGGGGAACACTGAAGCCCGAGCCTGAGAAAGTGGAGGCCATCGCATCCTGGCCCACCCCCAGGACCAAGAAGCAGGTGATGTCCTTCTTGGGGACCGCTGGGTACTATAGGAGGTTTGTTCCATGCTATAGTAGCCTGGCAAAGCCCTTGACGGACCTCACCAAGAAGAAGCTGCCCTCTGCAGTCGATTGGACAATGGACTGCGAGACAGCCTTCCGGGCCCTAAAGGACGCCCTGTCCAGCCCGCCCGTGCTACAGGCAGCCGACTTCACGCGGCCGTTTGTAGTACAGACCGACGCCAGTGACTTCGGCCTCGGTGCGGTGCTCAGCCAGGTGGACTCTGCGAGCCAAGAGCACCCAGTCTTGTACCTGAGCAGGAACCTGTTACCAAGGGAAGTTGCCTATTCCACGATGGAGAAGGAGTGCCTGGCCATAGTGTGGGCCCTGCAGCGTCTGCAACCCTATCTATACGGGCGCCACTTCATCGTGGAGACGGACCACAATCCCCTCAGCTGGTTGCACACCGTCTCTGGGACGAATGGGCGATTGTTGCGATGGAGCCTTGCGCTCCAGCAATACAACTTCACCATTCGCCACAAAAGGGGCCGTGACCACGGTAACGCAGACGGGCTGTCCCGACAAGGAGAGGTCGCGGACGGGCGCACGGGGGAACACCGGAGTGTGCTGCCCCCTAGCGCCCTCAAAAGGGGGGAGGTGTGAGGCAAATCCCGGGATATGAAGATGAATTATGACTCCAGTCATAATCCCTCATCACTCCCTGGCAGTGCCCCCTCCCTTCTTGTTCTCAGTGTTCCACTTACACCTCCATGGCCATGTCCTGTGATATGGAGATGAGGTGGTGTGGGAACAATGGACACAGGATGACTCCCTGCCGTCACCCTGTAACAAGAGTTGTATCTCATTAGCAAGGCTATGGAAATAGCCAGACAGAACGACTCCAGTAAAAAATGGTTCATATCTCGCAAGCCATATTTCCGATAAATATGGCAACCATAAAAATGGTGTCTCTGCATGCGGACGATGCCGGCACACCCTTTTTATGGGAGCAGGACATTGGGAAATGCCCCAGGCGTGATATCAGCCAATGGGGAACTGGCAGACAGGTCATGAGTCCCCTCGTTCTGTAGCTAAATTCATAACTGTCACAATGAGAGCATTGGCGTCCGCCTACGACGCTCCCAGGCAAAGTTATGGCCCATATTCCATGTTGGGATATTGTCCATAACTCAAGCCAGGGGTGGAGCAGTGCTCCCTGTGAGGTCACGAAGGTAGGAGGAGACCTGGATCTGCCCAGGTTGATAACCCTACTTCGGCCATTTTCCAGGGTTCTTTCCGCTGGGGGCACGTGTAGGAAACATCTGTGGGAAGGATCCTAGAAACCTGGGTACAGCGCCCCCCTGTGGCCAGACGCAACAAGGTAACTGCTGGAACTGTGTATGCCTGTTTGTAACCCATGCTTTGATTGTAACTGTACTCTGACATATGTATATTCTGTAGATTCCCTATTGTATATATTGTAGTTTCTAGTGTGCTTTAGGCTGATTAAATTATATAATTAATCTTGGGCTGTTCTGTTATCTCGATCTTGAATCCCACGTCTGTGTGTTCGGCTAATAGTTACCGTGAAGCGGTTGGTGGCAGCGAGTTTGTGCCAAGGATTATTGTGGGGAGGCCAGTGAGATTCGGGGAGATTTTATATATTCCGCCCGCGGAGGTCGGGGGAATATATACCCTACTCTCACCGGGGACCCTTCAATAATCGGCATAAGTAGTATAGCGGCCTCCTTGCTTATTGTCGGGCAATTCCATAATTGGCCTGACTATAAGAGGGGCGCTAGAGAGCGCATCACGTGCTCTGTCTGTCGGTCGGGAGGTATAAAGGAGGGGTGACCCCCACTTGTTACCCCCCGATTGTGACGTACTGGTAGCCAGCGCGGGGGATTTCTGAGTGACCCCCCCGGTGGTTTGTGACAGTAATGTAAAACTAATTAAAATCTTATCCAAATAATCTCACCATTTAAAATGCTTCCACCTACGGGAACAGAGCGACGCTTGAAACTTGGAAAATCGGGGGTGTAAGTAAGGCCATGTTCACATGGAGTCCACAAATGGTGAATTTAAGCCTTTTTTGGTGGGGTGACTTTTGGAAGCGCTTAAAATGATTTTTAAAGCTGAATTGCATCCTGTACAGACTATCAAAAAAAGGGAACAAAAAACAAAAGCATGGCAGACCCCACTATAGGTCGGGGCAATCCACTGATTGCTCTCCCGGTCCATCGTACCTCCGATCAGGTTGCCCCCTAATATTACTACATCGTTTGGGGGTCCAGGTGTGGCCATCGAGGTCCGGACTGGCTGCAGGTCTCCTGATTCTGACATGACCTCCTTAAACTTGCGGCCGGTCCAGACCATGAGTTGTGGACGTACGAAACCTGGCTTAGGCAGGCGCTCTCTCGAATCGGAAGTTCGGACCGGCTGCAGGTCTCTAGATTGTAACCTCTTCAAACCTGCGACCGGTCCGGACCATGAGAAGTGGACATTCGAAACTTGGCTTAGGCAGGCGCTCTCTCGAATCTGAAGTCTGAAGCGGCTGATTGTAATCTCCTCAAATCTGCGGCCGCTCCGGACCATGAGTTGTGGACGTGCGAAACCTGGCTTAGGCAGGCGCTCCCTTGAATCTGAAGTCCGGACCAGCTGCAGGTCTCCTGATTGTGACCTTCTCAAACCTGCAGCCAGTCCGGATCATGAGTTGTGGACGTGCGAAACCTGGCTTAGGCAGGCACTCCCTCGAATCGTAAATCTGGATCGGCTGCTGCTCTCCTGATTGTGACCTGATCAAATCCTGCGGCTGATCCGCACCATGAGCTGTGGACATGTGAAACCTGGCTTAGGCAGGAGCTCCCATGAATCTGAAGTCCAGACCGGCAGCGGGTCTCCTCATTGTGACCTCCTCAAACCTGCGGCTGGTCCGGTCCATGAGTTGTGGACATGCGAAACCTGACTTAGGCATGCGCTCTCTTGAATTTGAAGTCTGGACTGGCTGCGGGTCTCCTGATTGTGACCTCGTCAAATCCTGTAGCCGACCCGGACCATGACTTATGGACGTGCGAAACCTGGTTTAGTCAGGTGCTCTCTTGAATCTTAAGCTAAGTCACCTTATATGTTATGTCACCCAGCTTTCCCGAAAGCAGATGTCACAATTCAGTTTCCAACAATTTGAGCGAAGAGGACGATTCAAAAACTTTTTTTTTTTTTTGGAAGGATCCCCATTTGCAAGCACGATTCCCACAGTCGGCAGGCAAGTTACCTGATCCGGTCACAGATCTTACCTGTGTCTCTGTAAGTGATGAAAAGGTGGCACTCCCAGTAATCCCTGGGGACAGAAAAGAGAGAGACGTATTATTAGAGCTGAGAATATTACTCCTGACCTACTATAACATGAGCTGCTAAGCCCTTGGGGATCTGTACTCGATATAGGACCTTCAGAGTGGAGAAAAACACAATGCCCGATGCACAAACACCTTAATCTCGCTGCGGCTGCGCATAGAGGAGGCAATGAAATGGTTAATACTTGCGCTGGTAATGGCAGGGTGTGCGCCCAGGCGATATGCTGCAGATGAGACGCTCCAGCACCTTCCATGAATTCATTGTTTGCTCTGCGTCCAACACAACAGAAGCCAATTACAATCGTCAGGCCAATATCCTGCTCTGACAGCCATCATAATGGTGAGATGCTTAAAGAAGACTTTGCCATATATATGTATATATATATATATATATATATAATTTTTTACCCGGTATAAACGCCGCTTTTCTCCCGAATCCGGCGATGTTTTCCATTTCTTCCTGCTCCTCTCCGTTCCTGAGATATGGCCACTTCTTCCCTGTATATAAATGTAGTTCTTTTTAGCCAAATGGGCGTGGCACCCAACTCTACTCTGGGTGTCTTCTTGAGGACCACACCCACTTGCCTAACAGGAGTAGATTTATATACTGGAAAGAAGAGGCCATATCTCAGGAACGGAGCGGCGCAGGAACAAAAGAAAAGCATCTCCGGATTCAGGAGGACAGCGGCTTTTACACCAGGTCCTCTTTAATACTGCCATTATTGCCACTACCTTCCTCGAGTATTGCTGGGTAAAGCTGCAGTCGGCCATACCTTTCCCCTGCAGAGGCCTATACCAGTGTCGGCCATACCTTTCCCCTGCAGAGGCCTATACCAGTGAATGGGGGAGCACATAATGCTTGGAAGTGACAAAATCCACTACCGTGTACCAGGAGAAAAGGATTGGAGGGGTACTTGCCCTAATTTTGCCCATTTAAAAAAAAGCCATTAATCTTTACCATGCTGTCAAATATCCAGTCTTGAAAGGATTGCCTAGAATTGGAAAAACATTGCAGCGCCCCACTGTCTGCAGGTTGTGTGTGGTATTGCGGATCAGTCACATTCACCTTAATGGACCTCCAGCTGCAATACCAGATCTAACCTATGCACAAGAGTCACACTATCCTTTAAAGTGAGCCTCCACCCTGGCAATGAAAAATGACACTTGTCATGTACGGTTATCCTACCCGGTACCCTCCAATTATACACAGTCCTAGATGGCGCCGCAGTGATGCGGAGAACGCAACGATATGGCTGAAACTCACCACCTCTGCGGCATGGTTCACACTTTCACCTTCTTGCTATGTGAGCATTGATTTCAAGGACCTGGTCCAGTGGCCACATCTGTAATCTGTGGCCCTGAGATCGGCCTCTTATCTGCTGTTGTCACCCAGGGATATGGGGAACTCGGTCCTGGGCGGTGTACGTCTGGGGAATAACACTCTGGTGACCATTGCCCGGTCTCGTGCCCTGGACCATTCTTGTAAAGGGGGATATTTACAGGGGATTAGAGTAATGTTCACTTGTGACGCCACTTGCGGTGTTGCGGCTATGTGTATGAAGCCGCCGCTGCCCAATGTCCACTGCAAGGGCTGGTGTTAATGGCAGCCTGGATGGTAGACAATCCGCAAGCAGGGCCGGGCCCCAGAGGTTAGGTGATGTGACAGATGTTGGAAGAAGGTAGTCCACACAAGGGGTTCTGTGCAACTGGTTTTACTCTGTCCGGTGATGGCGACTGGTTACCCGAGGCCGGCTGGTTTCACCTCCAGGTCCCCTTCGTCCCAGTGCCAGTTTAGTAATCTGGTACCTTCTTCCCCTGCGCCTGTCTCTGGTTAGTGGGTCCCCATGGCGTAGAGCAACTGGGTGTCCCCGTCTGGTGGTGTTGTTCCACTGCTGTCCTCCTGACGGTAGCGTGAACCCTGTGGGGTTGGAGTCTCTGGTCCTGTCCCCGGTTCTCCCTTTTGCTACTGAGTCTTCGGAATCTTAGGGTCAGCGAGGTCCTTGATGGTCCCCTCGCTTTGCAGGTGTTAACAAGCCTGCCTGGAGCTTCTGCTTGTCCTAGGGTCCTGTACCCCGTCAGTGCGTAGTTCCGGGAGTACTCAATCAGCAACTACTCTCCTGAGCACCAGGTTACTGCTCACTCACGACCGACAGTCACTTCCCGTCCAACTTCACTCCTTCACCTCCTTACCACTACTGTCTTCTCCGTCTACAGTCCGCTCCTCTCACCAGGTCAACTAGTGGACTGGACTGGCTCCACTTCTAGGCGGCCATCCATTGATCCGACCCTAGCTGGGTACCATGTATGGAGGATTGTTGGGGAAAAACTGGGATTGTGTGGTGTTTGTGTTACCGGCACTGGGTTTCCGGGTCCCTAAGGGGGTAGGCACTGCATCCCGGTGAGGATGCAGGACCTTGTAGCTCCCTGATGGCTTCAGGGGCGCTACACTGTCATCAACGGCTACTGTTTTGACGTCCTCGCCAGGCTGGCTAATCAAGAAAACACTAGCAAATGTTGGCTGGTAAGAGTTCAGGGCCCTCGTCTGATGGCCACAGATTAGACATGGCAGCTGGACCGGGTCTGGCCAAGCAATCTGCATCATTTCTACCCCCTATTCCATTGTGGTGGCCACCTTGGATGCAGGAGGACCAGCGGGTGGTAAATCATGATGGGTATAGTCACTTTTGACCACGTGGTGGCTCTTCAATGTGTTGGACATTGACTTAAGAGAAGGTTCCTACAGGTGGCAGTAGATACAGTTCCTTACGTCTGGCGGAGAGCTCATTTGCAGTAAAATCTCCGGGAGCAAGGTAGATGGTCCATTAGTGAACATGATAAAAGAGGACAACTGGTGGAGAAATGGCCACCACCTGCTCCACTCTTGTTTATGTCGCTGAGGACCGAGACTTTATACAAATACGACATCGCGTCTTGTTTGATTTTTCACGGTGTATTTAAAGCGGCTTTGGAACAAACATCCTACACAAACATGACATCGCTGCCAGGTACTCCACCGGCGGAGCATCAGTCATATGTGTGTGCTCAATGTCAAGAGAGGGCTACAAAAGCCTCCCTCCCGGAGATCACCAGCCCACACTATGGACAGATCTCCTCCATTACAGCCTGGTCCTACACTAAGCTACAAATCTGATACACGGTGCAGGAGACACCACTGCTACCGCATTAGTGGTGAGGAAGAGGAGCCATTGATGTGGCGGGAAACCGATTGGTGTTGTCATATAGAATTAGGTACTTCTGGAAAGCGACAGAAACACAAACACAGGGCAAATAAACATAACTGCGGGTGAAACCCGGAATGTTTATCATAGGATCATCTGCAACAGGTCTATTATCGTGAGTACTGAGAAAGGGAGCCTGCCAAACAACCTCCACGAGAGAGGACCCTGCCAAACAACCTCCACGAGAGGGGACCCTGCCAAACAACCTCCACGAGAGGGGACCCTGCCAAACAACCTCCACGAGAGGGGACCCTGCCAAACAACCTCCACGAGAGGGGACCCTGCCAAACAACCTCCACGAGAGAGGACCCTACCAAACAACCCCCACGAGAAGAGAACCTGCCAAACAACCCCCACGAGAAGAGACCCTACCAAACAACCCCCACGAGGAGAGACCCTACCAAACAACCCCCACGAGAGAGGACCCTGCCAAACAACCTCCACGAGAGGGGACCCTGCCAAACAACCTCCACGAGAGGGGACCCTGCCAAACAACCTCCACGAGAGGGGACCCTGCCAAACAACCTCCACGAGAGGGGACCCTGCCAAACAACCCCATGATAGGGGACCCTGCCAAACAACCTCCACGAGAGGGGACCCTGCCAAACAACCTCCACGAGAGGGGACCCTGCCAAACAACCTCCACGAGAGGGGACCCTGCCAAACAACCTCCACGAGAGGGGACCCTGCCAAACAACCTCCACGAGAGGGGACCCTGCCAAACAACCTCCACGAGAGGGGACCCTGCCAAACAACCCCAACGAGAGGGGACCCTGCCAAACAACCCCCACGAGAAGAGAACCTGCCAAACAACCCCCACGAGAAGAGACCCTACCAAACAACCCCCACGAGGAGAGACCCTACCAAACAACCCCCACGAGAAGAGAACCTGCCAAACACCCCCCACGAGAAGAGACCCTACCAAACAACCCCCACGAGAAGAGACCCTACCAAACAACCCCCACGAGAAGAGAACCTGCCAAACAACCCCCACGAGAAGAGACCCTACCAAACAACCCCCACGAGAAGAGAACCTGCCAAACAACCCCCACGAGAAGAGACCCTACCAAACAACCCCCATGAGAAGAGACCCTACCAAACAACCCCCACAGGAGTGCCACCAGGGGAGCTGAATCTGGGGGTCTATTCTGATCCATTTCATGTCGATCCATATCTACGATCCTTTTCGGATGATTTGCCGGTTGCAGCTGTGCGGCATTTCCCTCCTCAGTGGATGAGTAATGGTAATATTGTGATAGTCTCTGTCATGTTGTGACACCTGAGTAATGTCTGTGACATGATAGGCGTCCTGCTACAGTCAGCCATGTGCAATATGAGCAGTGACGGATATGAAGTCACCAGAAGTAAACACATCTCTATTACCATACCCACCCACCCTGCTATAGATAATGCCCCCCATAACATTCGGACCCTTATCCCCAAAACACTACTAACAATATCAGCCCTTATAGGATAATTCCCATCTTGTACGGTGACGGTATATCACTAGGACACACCATCACTTTATAATCTGTGGGGGTCCGACATTGAGGACAAGATTCCTTTCTATATACGGATGCCACCTTCTGTTTTGTGAACCATGGGGGTCCCAGAGCTTGAACTCCCACCGAATATAAAGTGACGGCATATCCTAGTAATATATAAAATGGGGATATATCCCTTAAGAGTTTACAGCAAAATGTCGGGAATGTTATAACAAAAAAGAAATAACCATTGAAGCCCCCTCCGCCCCAGCGCTGAGGTAACAGTGATGATGGTAGCTCCTCACTGGCCTCTGGTATCGTACTTGCAAACACCACCACTGGGCTGCAGTGGTAATTGCAGGACAGGGGGGCTAGGACCACCGGACCGTGAGGAATTAATGAGTAAGTAATGGGCTCAGGAATTCAGGAGCCAAGCTGTGCACCCCCCATCTTGAATGGAGGGGAGCTGCGTATGCTCTACCTCTGCTCTATTCATTGTCTATGGGACTCCTGCAGAAAGCCCAACAGTCCCATAGACAATGAATAGAGCACGTGCACCTCCGATCTGTTCAGGACGGGGCTCCACATCCCCATTCTTAGGGTTCCAGAGCACATCTTAATGGGGTTCTCATCAGTTGGACTTCCAACGATCAGTAACTTATCCAATGGATAGGGGATAACTTAATATTTTGGGAGTGACCCTTAAAATAGGCACTGAGTTAAGGACCCCAATGTCTTAAAGGACATCTTTACAGATGGCAGCTGAGAGTGGCAGTTAAAGCCGCACCTGACGTGATTTATCAGTGCCCTTGTGTCCCCCATTGTCCATGGTAGCGATGTCCCCCAAATCCGTCCCTTCAGAAGATTCCAAATATTCAGAATTACAGATACCACGGTCTATTATACTTCTCATTATCATATTAATTACCAATCATGATTATATCCGGAAGGGAAGCAGCCGGATTCATTTTCTGGCGGTCAGACGAGTTCGGGCGGCTCATTAACTAAAAAAGCAACGCTCATTAAGGGCAATTACACCGATCAAGAGCGTAAAACGGCGACACGTGCCGAGAGGAGGCCACACATGACGGGACGATAGCACACGACCATTCCCTGCATTAATATCCATAGATCACTGCTCTGTGATGTAATTGAAGCATGCAGGAGCGCGCCGCTCCTCTGCCTCCTCCTTGTAGCGCTGCGCTCCTGAGGTTTGACACTTCAGACCAGCGGCATTGTTTCTTAGCTTAAGAGGAGCACAACTGCACTGCCGTTTGCAAGATCCAGCAACCTGGCCAGCTTCAGAGCAGTGCAAACAAGCTCTACAGAAAAGAGCTTGGAAGTGCGGTGCCCGAAAAGAGCTGTAAGTGCGGTGCGGTCTGCCTAGGATAGTGTCACGGGTGACAGACACTCCTGTGGTTTCTGGTCATAGAGGGTGACTGCGTTTGACTGCTTAGAATGCTCCCTGACTTTCTATTGTTCCTGCTGTCATTATTCATTGGTATAGGTAGCTTTCCTGCTGGAGTTTCCATCTCTTCCTCTTTAGGACCCAACGGAGCTCTCCTTACATTCAGCTGCTGATAATCATATTCCCCTTCCATCTTCCCTGGACTTGGGCTGGTAATATTTTCAGTTCATTCTAGCTCTGGTTGCAAGCAGGTGGTTTGCTCTCCTCTGTGGTGTAGTTGTTGAAGCTTTGCTGAACTCCTGCCTGAGTCATCTGTGGATAGGATAAGTAGTTCATGCATTTTCCCCCTCTGTGTCCTCCTTGTGTCCTCTATATAGTGTTTAGTGGGGTTGACAAAGAGCTCAGCTCATCCGTTTTCTATTTAGGGACCAGCAGTAGGGATACCTAGGGTCTGGTATCTGGCTCAGCGCATTGGTGCGAAACCTATCTAGGGTGATGCGGGACCCCAGCGACTAGCTGTAGGGATACCTAGGGTCAGGTATCTGACTTGGCGCATAAGTGTGGACCTTTCTAGGGTGGTGAGTGACCCCAAGGACCAGCACTAGGGATATCTAGGGTCAGGTATCTGGCTCGGCGCATAGGTGTGGACCTGTCTAGGGTGGTGAGGACCCCAGAGACCAGCAATAGGGATACCTAGGGTCAGATATCTGACTCGGCGCATAGGTGTGGACCGGTCTATGGTGGTGAGGGACCACAGGGACCAGCAGTAGGGATACCTAGGGTCAGATATCTGACTCGGCGCATAGGTGTGGACCTGTCTATGGTGGTGAGGGACCACAGGGACCAGCAGTAGGGATACCTAGGGTCAGATATCTGACACGAAGCATAGGTGTGGACCTGTCTAGGGTGGTGAGGGACCCCAGGGACCAGCACTAGGGATACCTAGGGTCAGATATCTGACTCGGCGCCTAGGTGTGGACCTGTCTAGGGTGGTGAGGGACCAGCACTAGGGATACCTAGGGTCAGATATCTGACTCGGCGCCTAGGTGTGGACCTGTCTAGGGTGGTGAGGGACCAGCACTAGGGATACCTAGGGTCAGATATCTGGCTCGGTGCATAGGTGTGGACCTGTCTAGGGTGGTGAGGAACCAGCACTAGGGATACATAGGGTCAGGTATCTGGCTCGGTGCATAGGTGTGGACCTGTCTAAGGTGGTGAGGGACCCCAGGGACCAGCAGTAGGTTTGGTCTCCCTTCCCCTGTGTTTAATGTATGACATCAGGCCTGGTGCCTCTTCTAGATCGATCTATGTGTGTGTGTGTGTATAATATATATCTATATCAGCGCTCGGCAGAAGCAGAGACAGACGCTCCGCACAGAACTCTGCTAACTCAGCGCTTCAATGTTTGAGTCAGTAGAATTCTAGAAATCCCGCTGAGTGGAAATTATCCGGCTATTATCTCCTTATTACAGTTCACCTGGGAAGGAAATGAGGCAGAACATTGTGCCAGCTTCATGTATTCTTAAAGGGAATCTGTCAGCAGTTGTGATCTGAGAGCAGCATTATGTAGGAGTAGAGACCCTGATTCCAGTGATGTCACTTACTGTGCTGTTTCAATACAATCAGTGTTTTATCAGCAGGAGATTATCACTACAGGACAACTTGGCACTTGCAGAGTAGTCCAACCCCACCACTGATTAGCACCTTTCTGTCAATATACAGTGTACACAGAATGCTGTCAGTGGTGTGGGCGGGGTTATACAGGGCTCAGCATTCAGAGCTCTGCTAGAGCTGCAACAGAGAAAATTGTGATTCTATCATAATTGCCGCACGCAGTAAACGAAGTGACACATCATTGGAATCAGGATCTCTGTCCCTACATCATGCTGCTATCAGATTACATAGCAAAAACCTGCTGACAGATTACCTTTAATGCTGTTCCAACATAAATCTTCAGGAACGCACTACTCCTCTGCTTGTCGGGGGCAGTGTGCTCCTGAAGATTGTCCATTCAGACCAGCAGCATGGCTGCACCCCTGGCCCCAAGTGTGTGCTCTCTGAAGCCGCAAAGACAGCTTTACCTCTGCAGCATCAGAGGAGCACAGAGTCATCGGATCAGCCAGCTGAAGAGCAGAGCCTACAAGCTCCACAGCAAAGAGCTTGTAAGTGCTGCACTCCTTACCTAGGAGATCAGTCGCATCTGACTGCGGACGCCGTCCCTCTGTCTCTAATTGACATAGACAACGTCCCCTACATCATCCACGAGCCTCCGATATCTGGGGCCTGCGCCGTTGACCAGACGACCAGTAGGGGGCAGTATAAAGCGATCTCTGCGCAGCAATGGTGCAGGCGTGGGATTTCAGAAACTGCGTAGATGATGCATACAAATCAATTAGAGTCAGGGGAGCCGCATTGGCAGGTCCAGAGGGGGCACTGATCATAATCCGGGGGGGGGCATACGATGCTGGAGAAAAGTTTAAAGGGGTTATATGCGAATAGGAAAACATGTCTGCCTCCAGAAACAGCGCCACTCCTGACCATAGGCTGTGTTTGGTATCGCATCACACTTGGATGTCACGGACTTGCAATACCAGAAACAGCCTCTTGCCATAGGTGGCGCTGTTTCGGGGAAAAGCGCTGCTAAGACAAGTTACCGTGAGCGGCCTATCCTAAATGCATTAGCGGAGAGTGCAGACGTTTCTACAAATCGCCATTATTTATAGCATCTGATTTCTCCTGAAAGCTCCCGCCGCTGCCTAATGCATCCTCCGACATGGGGAATGGGGATATTTCCTGGATGCATTTAGCGCAGGGCTCACTGTGCGCTGCCCACAGTGTGCCGCCTGCCGTGTGCCGCCTGCCGTGTGCCGCCTGCCATGTGCCGCCCACTGTGTGCCGCCTGCCGTGTGCTGCCCACTGTGTGCCGTCTCCTGTGTGCTGCCTGCCGTGTGCTGCCCACTGTGTGCCACCTGCCGTGTGCTGCCCACTGTGTGCCGTCTCCTGTGTGCTGCCTGCCGTGTGCTGCCCACTGTGTGCCGTCTCCTGTGTGCCGCCTGCCGTGTGCCGCCCATTGTGTGCCGCCTGCCATGTGCCGCCTGCCGTGTGCTGCCCACTGTGTGCCGTCTCCTGTGTGCCGCCTGCCGTGTGCCGCCCATTGTGTGCCGCCTGCCATGTGCTGCCCACTGTGTGCCGCCTGCCGTGTGCTGCCCACTGTGTGCCGTCTCCTGTGTGCTGCCTGCCGTGTGCTGCCCACTGTGTGCTGCCCACTGTGTGCCACCTGCCGTGTGCTGCCCACTGTGTGCCGTCTCCTGTGTGCTGCCTGCCGTGTGCTACCCACTGTGTGCTGCCCACTGTGTGCCACCTGCCGTGTGCTGCCCACTGTGTGCCGTCTCCTGTGTGCTGCCTGCCGTGTGCTGCCCACTGTGTGCTGCCCACTGTGTGCCACCTGCCGTGTGCCGCCTGCCGTGTGCCGCCCACCGTGTGCCGCCCGCCGTGTGCCGCCTGCCGTGTGCCGCCCACTGTGTGCCGCCCGCCGTGTGCCGAGGGCTACGGCCTTTTACCTCGCACGGATGTCAATTATGTAACAACAGGAAGAAAAATGTAAAGGACGAAGACTCTGTATTCTGCACCGGGGTGTAAAGTTCATTCTAGGGACTGGTATGTCAGCAATGTGTCAGTGCTGCCATCACAGGCGTTGTCCAGGGGTGTCATTTTTGGGCCCCCCACCCTCAGCATTTTTCCTACCTGGGTCATCTCTACCTATGGGTCTCCAGTGGATGGGAAACATATCCCTTATTTCAGTCCTACTCAATGATTGACAGCGATCCTTGTATATACTGTATGTATGAGTCCAGTGGGCGGTCCTACTCATTGACAGCGATCCTTGCATACACTGTATTAGTCCAGTGGGCGGTCCTACTCAATGATTGACAGTGATCTCTGCATACACTGCATGTATGAGTCCAGTGGGCGGTCCTACTTAATGATTGACAGCGATCTCTGCATACACTGCATGTATGAGTCCAGTGGGCGGTCCTACTTAATGATTGACAGCGATCTCTGCATACACTGCATGTATGAGTCCAGTGGGCGGTCCTACTCAATGATTGACAGCGATCCTTGGATATACTGAATGTATGAGTCCAGTGGGCAGTCCGACTCATTGACAGCGATCCTTGCATACACTGTATGTATTAGTCCAGTGGGCGGTCCTACTCAGTAATTGGCAGTCTTCCCTGTAGGACAATGTGTGCAGAGATTTCTGTCAATCACTCAGTAGGACCGCCCACTGGACTCATACATATAGGTTATGCATAGATCGCTGTCATTCATTGAATAGGACCACCCGCCTTACTTATACATACAGTGTATATAGAGATTATTGAGGAGGACCGCCCACTGGACTCATATATAGTGTATACAGAGATCACTGTCAATCATTAAGTAGGACCGCCCACTGGACAGACACATACAGTGTATGCAGACATCATTGAGTAGGACCGCCCACAGGACTAATACATACAATATATGTAGAGATCATTGTCAATCATTGAGTAGGACTGCCTACTTGACTAATATGTATACAGTGTATACAGAGATCTGTCAATCATTAAGAGGACCGCCCACTGGACTAATACATACAGTTTATACAGAGATCATTGTCAATAATTAAGGACCGCCCACTGGACTCATACATACAGTGTCTACAGAGATCGCTGTCAATCATTGAATAGGACCGCCCACTGGACTAATACATACAGGTTAGTTACAGTTCCATTATAAGGGGACAGGGCGCTATTTCAGCACTGGGGTCCCTTCCTTCTCTGGAATGATGGTGGTCCATAGGGTTGGATCCACACTGCTCATAAAGCCAAGGCCGATCCTAGCAATAAACCATCACCTTTAAGGAAAACCCCTTTAAGGGTATGTGCATACGACAAAACTGTTTTAATATGTTCTAATTATTAGTAACTTTTTGATTCTCTCTTCGTTGTCTAAACTGGATACAACTGTAGCAAACCCTCAGCTGTGACAACTATAAGGTATTTAGCATCCGAATATAATTCAGAATGGTCCCATTCATTGACAGCAAGCAGAGATATTGATAAGGGTGAGAGTTACCAGCACAAAGCATATTAAAAAGTTGCAAAACTTTTCATTTTCATGTTTACAGCCAGATATTGTCGGACAGTGTTTGTAAATACGAGCAAAATCGCAATTTATTGCAAATACTATCGAATACTACTTGTACAAACAAGCACTTTTGTAATTTATTGCTTATTAAAATATTCAGCCGTTCTTGAGATATTAACGCTTTTTTTTAGAACTCGTTGCCGTGGAAACCGACCACTTCTGCTAGATTGCAAAATATGCACAGCGCTTACAAGCTCTTTTCTTTTGTTTTTCAGCTGCCCTGGATTGCTGGAGCGCACTGTTAACCCCCTAATCCTGGCCAGCTGCAATACGGTGCTTAAAAGGGCAGCAGCGGTGGTCGGTCACCTAGGCAACGGAAACAAAAGTCTTAATAACTCAAGAACGGCTGCAAATTTTAATATGCAGTAAATTGCAAAAGTGCTTGATCTTACCATTACTATCTGATAGTATCCATGTATGAAGTCTAAGCATAATTCTATAAGGGGACAGGACTCGGGGGTCTTTATCCGTGACTGCACCAGGGATAACGTAGAGCATCGGTTTCTCTGGAGTGCTCCTTTAAGTCTTGTAAACCCCCACCCCGAGCAGAATGCGGCTTGTCTACTTTGCAATTATAATATAGGCGCCTGACACCGATGGCCTCTGGATAAGTGACAATTCCCTGACACCGGCGGATAATGACGGTGCTGACAGAGCCGTCAGGGGCTCATTCCCAGAAGTGGTCGGTGTGGGGCTCATTCACCGCACATGCGGTCGCCCTCTGCATAGTGTGACATGCATCTGTCTCCGGCTCTGCTGTGTGCGCCGCTGCAGTGGGCGGAGGGGAGGGGGGATGTGAAGCTGCTGCATGGCGCAGGCTGCGGACTGTAAACAATGGGCAGAGCCGTCATTAGGGCACCGGCGCCCGTATGCAGGGATCTGTACGCCATGCCCTGGCCGCTGTAACCGTATACTGCCAGGAATAGAAGTCTGCAGGGTTACCAGGCATTGCTCCACTGCGGTCATATAATACCGCACCACGGGGGAGACTCAGGCACTTCATATAGGGAGGGGGGGACATTAACCTCATTAAAAACAATACCTTGCAAGGATACAAGGGGTTAATGCCGTAACCTTATACACGACGGGGAGGTTATCTGTCACATACGTGTGTATACAGTATATCTGGCCATCAGCCGCACATCCATTAACTTCTATAGGAATTATGCAATGCTTCATTTCCCCTGTGGGGGCGCTGCAGAGGAATTAAACACTTACTGCAAGCAATGACTTAGGGTCCCAGCCAAGGACCCCCAATATTACAATATCCCAGACACACATAGCAATATGACACGTTCAGCTCTGCTATAACTCTGGAGATCAGATACTGCAGTCCTATGTAAATCCGCAGCTTTCTCTTTGCACTATAATCAAGAGTTGCAGCCTCTGAGCTCTGCTGCAGCCTCTGAGCTCTGCTGCAGCCTCTGAGCTCTGCTGCAGCCTCCGAGCTCTGCTGCAGCCTCCGAGCTCTGCTGCATCCACTGAGCTCTGCTGCAGCCTCTGAGCTCTGCTGCATCCACTGAGCTCTGCTGCAGCCTCTGAGCTCTGCTGCAGCCTCCGAGCTCTGCTGCAGCCTCCGAGCTCTGCTGCAGCCTCCGAGCTCTGCTGCAGCCTCCGAGCTCTGCTGCATCCACTGAGCTCTGCTGCAGCCTCTGAGCTCTGCTGCAGCCTCCGAGCTCTGCTGCATCCACTGAGCTCTGCTGCAGCCTCCGAGCTCTGCTGCAGCCTCCGAGCTCTGCTGCAGCCTCCGAGCTCTGCTGCAGCCTCCGAGCTCTGCTGCAGCCTCCGAGCTCTGCTGCAGCCTCCGAGCTCTGCTGCAGCCTCCGAGCTCTGCTGCATCCACTGAGCTCTGCTGCAGCCACTGAACTCTGCTGCATCCACTGAGCTCTGCTGCAGCCTCTGAGCTCTGCTACATCCTTACAACCACTCACATCTGATCTCTCCATTCCCCCCGCTCTTCCTTCCCAGGCTCTCATTCTTCTCAGAAATCAATACGACCTTGTACTATTACTACTCTCCGCATTCTTCCCCGCTGTCCTCAATGATTGCATCTCCAGCAACTGCTCAGCTTTTTTTTCTAGATTCTTAAAAGGTTAGAAAAACAAGGCTGCTTTCTTTCAGAAAGAGCTCCCCCCCAGTCCACAGGTTGTGTCTGGTATTGCAGCTTCATTCCATATAATGGGGAGCTGCAATACCAGCCACAACCTGCAGACCGATGGGGCGCTTTATTTAGAAGAGAGCAAGTGTTCCTAATCCTGTGCATAATGAGACCTCAGCGGGCCACGGCGAGAATTCTTATGGCCGACCCATGCATCTACAATGTCAAAAATATTATGTCCAAGCAGCGTATTTAAAACTTTGTACGTAAAAAAAAATTATTTTCTTTAGTATTTCAACAATGAGCCCTCCATACAGAATAATGGGCCCCACACAGCCCTCCATACAGAATAATGGGCCCCACACAGTCCTCCATACAGAATAATGGGCCCCACACAGCCCTCCATACAGAATAATGGGCCCCACACAGCCCTCCATACAGAATAATGGGCCCCACACAGCCCTCCATACAGACTAATGGGCCCCACACAGCCCTCCATACAGAATAATGGGCCCCACACAGCCCTCCATACAGAATAATGGGCCCCACACAGCCCTCCATACAGAATAATGGGCCCCACATAGCCCTCCATACAGAATAATGGGCCCCACACAGTCCTCCATACAGAATAATGGGCCCCACACAGCCCTCCATACAGAATAATGGGCCCCACACAGCCCTCCATACAGAATAATGGGCCCCACACAGCCCTCCATACAGAATAATGGGCCCCACACAGCCCTCCATACAGAATAATGGGCCCCACACAGCCCTCCATACAGAATAATGGGCCCCACACAGCCCTCCATACAGAATAATGGGCCCCACACAGCCCTCCATACAGAATAATGGGCCCCACATAGCCCTCCATACAGAATAATGGGCCCCACACAGTCCTCCATACAGAATAATGGGCCCCACACAGCCCTCCATACAGAATAATGGGCCCCACACAGTCCTCCATACAGAATAATGGGCCCCACACAGCCCTCCATACAGAATAATGGGCCCCACACAGCCCTCCATACAGAATAATGGGCCCCACACAGTCCTCCATACAGAATAATGGGCCCCACACAGTCCTCCATACAGAATAATGGGCCCCACACAGCCCTCCATACAGAATAATGGGCCCCACATAGCCCTCCATACAGAATAATGGGCCCCACATAGTCCTCCATACAGAATAATGGGCCCCACACAGCCCTCCATACAGAATAATGGACCCCACACAGCCCTCCATACAGAATAATGGGCCCCACATAGCCCTCCATACAGAATAATGGGCCCCACATAGCCCTCCATACAGAATAATGGCCCCACATAGCCCTCCATACAGGATAATGGGCCCCACATAGCCCTCCATACAGAATAATGGCCCCACATAGCCCTCCATGCAGAATAATGGGCACTACATAGCCCTCCATGCAGAATAATGGGCTCAACATAGCCCTCCATACAGAATAATGGGCCCCACATAGCCCTCCATACAGAATAATGGGCCCCACATAGTCCTCCATACAGAATAATGGGCCCCACATAGCCCTCCATACAGAAATATGGGCCCCACACAGCCCTCCATACAGAATAATGGGCCCCACATAGCCCTCCATGCAGAATAATGGGCTCAACATAGCCCTCCATACAGAATAATGGGCCCCACATAGCCCTCCATACAGAATAATGGGCCCCACATAGTCCTCCATACAGAATAATGGGCCCCACATAGCCCTCCATACAGAAATATGGGCCCCACACAGCCCTCCATACAGAATAATGGGCCCCACATAGCCCTCCATACAGAATAATGGGCCCCACACAGCCCTCCATACAGAATAATGGGCCCCACATAGCCCTCCATACAGAATAATGGGCCCCACATAGTCCTCCATTCAAAATAATGGGCCCCACATAGCCCTCCATGCAGAATAATGGGCCCCACATAGCTTTCCATACAGAATGAGCCCCACATAGCCCTCCATGCAGAATAATGGGCCCCACATAGCCCTCCATACAGAATAATGGGCCCCACATAGCCCTCCATACAGTATAATGGGCCCCACATAGCCCTCCATGCAGAATAATGAGCCCCACATAGCCCTCCATACACTATAATGGGCCCCACATAGTCCTCCATACAGAATAATGGACCCAACATAGTCCTCCATACAGAATAATGGTCCCCATATAGTCCTCCATGCAGAATAATGGGCCCCACATAGCCCTCCATGCAGAATAATGGGCCCCACATTGCCCTCCATGCAGAATAATGGGCCCTACATAGCCCTCCATGCAGAATAATGGGCTCAACATAGCCCTCCATGCAGAATAATGGGCCCCACATAGTCCTCCATACAGAATGTGCCCCACATAGCCCTCCATACAGTATAATGGCTTCACATAGCTCTCCATACATAATAGTGTGGCCCCACATAGTCCTGCATACAGAATAATAGCCTCACATAGCCTTCCATTCTGTATTATGGGCTTCACATAGTCATCTATACAGTATAATAGCCCCACATAGCCCTCTATACAGTATAATGGGCCCCACATAGCCCTCCATACAGATTAAGGGCCCAATATAGTCCTCTATACAGAATAATAGCCTCACATAGCCCTCCATACAGTATAATGAGACTGACATAATCCTCCATATAGAATAATGGGCCCTACATAGTTCTCCATACAGTATAATGGGCCCCACATAGCCCTCCATACAGAATAATGGGTCCCACATAGTCCTCCATACAGAATAATGGACCCTACATAGTCCTCCATACAGAATAATAGCCCCACATAGTCCTCCATACAAAATAATGGACCTTACATAGCCCTTCATACAGTATAATGGGTCTCACATAGTTCTCCATACAGAATAATGGATCTCACATAGTCCTTCATACAGTATAATAGCCTCACATAGCCCTCCATACAGTATAATGGGCCTCACATAGTCCTCCATACAGTATAATAGCCTCACATAGCCCTCCACACAGAATGGACCCCACAAAGCCCTCCACACAGTATAATAGCCTCACACAGCCCTCCATACAGAATAATGATCCCCACATAGCCCTCCATACAGTATAATAGCCTCACATAGCCCTCCATACAGTATAATAGCCTCACATAGCCCTCCATACAGTATAATAGCCTCACATAGCCCTCCATACAGTATAATGGGCCCCACATAGTCGTCCATACAGAATAATGGGCCCCACATAGTCCTCCATACAGAATAATGGCCCCACATACAGTATAATAGCCTCACATAGCCCTCCATACAGAATAATGGGCCCCACATAGTCCTCCATACAAAATAATGGACCTTACATAGCCCTTCATACAGAATAATGGGCCTCACATAGTTGTCCATACAGAATAATGGGCCTCACATAGTCGTCCATACAGAATAATGGGCCTCACACAGCCCTCCATGCAGAATAATGGGCCTCAGATAGCCCTCCATACAGAATAATGGGCCCCACATAGTCCTCCATACAGAATAATGGGCCCCACATAGCCCTCCATACAGAATAATGGGCCCCACATAGCCCTCCATACAGAATAATGGCCCCACATAGCCCTCCATACAGAATAATAGGCCCCACATAGCCCTCCATACAGAATAATAGGCCCCACATAGCCCTCCATACAGAATAATGGGCCCCACATAGTCCTCCATACAGAATAATGGGCCCCACATAGTCATCCATACAGAATAATAGGCCCCACATAGCCCTCCATACAGAATAATAGGCCCCACATAGCCCTCCATACAGAATAATAGGCCCCACATAGCCCTCCATACAGAATAATGGGCCCCACATAGCCCTCCATACAGAATAATGGGCCCCACATAGTCCTCCATACAGAATAATGGGCCCCACATAGCCCTCCATACAGAATAATGGGCCCCACATAGCCCTCCATACAGCATAATGGGCCCCACATAGCCCTCCATACAGAATAATGGGCCCCACATAGCCCTCCATACAGCATAATGGGCCCCACATAGCCCTCCATACAGAATAATGGGCCCCACATAGCCCTCCATACAGAATAATGGGCCCCACATAGCCCTTCATACAGAATAATGGGCCCCACATAGTCCTCCATACAGAATAATGGGCCCCACATAGCCCTCCATACAGAATAATGGGCCCCACATAGTCCTCCATACAGTATAATGGGCCCCACATAGCCCTCCATACAGAATAATGGGCCCCACATAGCCCTTCATACAGAATAATGGGCCCCACATAGTCCTCCATACAGAATAATGGGCCTCACATAGCCCTCCATACAGAATAATAGGCCCCACATAGCCCTCCATACAGAATAATGGGCCTCACATAGCCCTCCATACAGAATAATGGGCCCCACATAGCCCTCCATACAGAATAATGGGCCCCACATAGCCCTCCATACAGAATAATGGGCCCCACATAGTCCTCCATACAGAATAATGGGCCCCACATAGCCCTCCATACAGAATAATGGGCCCCACATAGCCCTCCATACAGTATAATGGGCCCCACATAGCCCTCCATACAGAATAATAGGCCCCACATAGCCCTCCATACAGAATAATGGCCCCACATAGCCCTCCATATAGAATAATGGGCCCCACATAGTCCTCCATACAGTATAATGGGCCCCACATAGCCCTCCATACAGAATAATGGGCCCCACATAGTCCTCCATACAGTATAATGGGCCCCACATAGCCCTCCATACAGAATAATGGCCCCACATAGCCCTCCATACAGAATAATGGCCCCACATAGCCCTCCATACAGAATAATGGCCCCACATAGCCCTCCATGCAGAATAATGGCCCCACATAGCCCTCCATGCAGAATAATGGCCCCACATAGCCCTCCATGCAGAATAATGGCCCCACATAGCCCTCCATGCAGAATAATGGCCCCACATAGCCCTCCATGCAGAATAATGGCCCCACATAGCCCTCCATGCAGAATAATGGCCCCACATAGCCCTCCATACAGGATAATGGGCCCCACATAGCCCTCCATACAGAATAATGGGCCCCACATAGTCTGGTGACCGGTTTCCCTCCGCAGTGTGTGTATATGTGTCCTCTCCAGCTCCTGTAGTTAGAGTGCCAGCTCTTGGGCACAGGTTGCACTCACCTCCCTCGCTCTCCTGCACGGCTGTGACCGTCCCATCCCGGTGCAGCAGCAGAGACGCCGGGTCCCGTATCCTGGTCCTCGGTGCCAGGGAGCCCCCCGCCAGCCCCCGGGCACACTGGTAGCACACGGCCCATGCCTGCTCCTCATTGATGGGCTGCTCGTAGGATTTCAGCACCTCCTCCAGGGACAGCTCCCCGCGTCCCCCCGGTGTCCCCCCGCCGCTGCTGCTAGCCTTGGCCATACAGGCAGCTCCATCACCGGGCGCACACCGGGCGGCTCTCCATCACACGGCGGCCAGACGCTCCGGTGCAGGGATGTGCTGGCACCGCCTCTCCGAGCCCTCCTACCGGGCATTGTCATCAGCGGGGAGGGAGGAGACGGCGGTATATAGAGGGTGGGGAGCCCCATAGCTAGAGACGCCAAACACCGGGACAGCCTGCACAACGAGAGGATGAAAAGCGGTGTCAGATCCATCCGTCCGCGTCCGTTCTCATCAGTCACCAATCGAGTCCATTCCCAAACGTACATGTGAACAGAACCCAGTAAGGGTTCAGCTGCTGAAACTTGCGACAAGAGGGGGACACCCATAAACCTGGGACGAGAGGGGGACACCCATAAACCTGGGACGAGAGGGGGACACCCATAAACCTGGGACGAGAGGGGGACACCCATAAACCTGGGACGAGAGGGGGACACCCATAAACCTGGGACGAGTGGGGGACATCCATAAACCTGGGACGAGAGGGGGACATCCATAAACCTGGGACGAGAGGGGGACACCCATAACCCTGAGACGAGAGGGGGACACCCATAAACTTGGGACAAGAGGGGGGCACCCATAAACCTGGGACGAAAGGGGGACACCCATAAACTTGGGAGAAGAGGGGGCACCCATAAACCTGGGACGAAAGGGGGACACCCATAAACTTGGGACAAGAGGGGGACATCCATAAACTTAGGGCCACATGTAGACATCCATAAACTTAGGGACAAGTGGAGGATATCCATAAACTTTGTGCAAGAGAGGATATCCATAAACTTTGGGCAAGAGGAGTACATCCATAAACTTGAGGCCACAGGTTGACATCCATAAACTTTGGACAAGGGGAGGAGGATATCAATAAACTTTGGACAAGGGGAGGAGGATATCCATAAACTTGGGACAAGGGGAGGAGGATATCCTTAAACTTGGGACAAGGGGAGGAGGATATCCTTAAACTTGGGACAAGGGGAGGAGGATATCCTTAAACTTGGGACAAGGGGAGGAGGATATCCTTAAACTTGGGACAAGGGGAGGAGGATATCCTTAAACTTGGGACAAGGGGAGGAGGATATCCATAAACTTGGGACAAGGGGAGGAGGATATCCATAAACTTTGTGCAAGAGCGGGACATCTATAAACATTGGGCAAGAAGAGGATATCCATAAACTTGGGGCCACAGGTAGACATCCATAAACTTGGGGCCAGAAGGGGACATCCAAAAACTTGGGGCCAGAAGGGGACATCCAAAAACTTGGGGCCAGAAGGGGACATCCAAAAACTTGGGGCCAGAAGGGGACATCCAAAAACTTGGGGCCAGAAGGGGACATCCAAAAACTTGGGGCCAGAAGGGGACATCCAAAAACTTGGGGCCAGAAGGGGACATCCAAAAACTTGGGGCCAGAAGGGGACATCCAAAAACTTGGGGCCAGAAGGGGACATCCAAAAACTTGGGGCCAGAAGGGGACATCCATAAACTTAGGGCCAGAAGGGGATATCCATAAACTTAGGGCCAGATGGGGACATCCATAAACTTAGGGCCAGAAGGGGACATCCATAAACTTGGGACAAGAGGGGGACATCCATAAACTTGGGGCAACAGGAGATACATCGATAAACTTGGGACAAGAGGGATATATCCATAAACTTTTGGCCAGAAGGTAGACATCCATAAACTTGGAGCAAGAAGAGGATTTTCATAATCTCGGGACAAGAGGGGGACATCCATAATCTCGGGACAAGAGGGGGACATCCATAAACTTAGGACAAGTGGGGGACATCCATAAACTTGGGACAAGAGGGGGACAGGGACAAGAGGAGGACATCCATAAACTTGTCACTAGAGGGGAACATCCATAAACTTGGCACAAGAGGGGGACATCTATAAACTTCGGGCCAGAAGGGGACATCCATAAACTTGGCACAAGAGGGGGACAACTATAAACTTCGGGCCAGAAGGGGGACATCCATAAACTTGGGGCAACAGGAGATACATCGATAAACTTGGGACAAGAGGGATATATCCATAAACTTTTGGCCAGAAGGTAGACATCCATAAACTTGGAGCAAGAAGAGGATTTTCATAATCTCGGGACAAGAGGGGGACATCCATAAACTTGGGACAAGAGGGGGACAGGGACAAGAGGAGGACATCCATAAACTTGTCACTAGAGGGGAACATCCATAAACTTGGCACAAGAGGGGGACATCTATAAACTTCGGGCCAGAAGGGGACATCCATAAACTTGGGACAAGAGGGGGACATCCATAAACTTGGGGCCAGAGGAGAACATCCATAATCTTGGGGTGAGAAGAAGACATCCATAAACATGGAACAAGATTGGGACATCCATAAACTTTGGGAGAGAGTTGAAACTTGGGGTGAGAGGAGAAAAATATTGCAGATTCCTTCATATGTGATACAATGTATAATGTATATTACTGAAGGAACATAAGGATCTGGAGTAGGAAACTCTGTGTCAGGTGCACATGGCGGCCCAACCCAGTGCAAAGATCAGAGCGTAGAAGATAAATGGCCGTGATCTGGCCGGCTGCCCGACACCTCGCCTCCTGTGTACACACCGTGTATCTGTTACTATGATGCAGCTTTCTGGTAGCGCCGTATACAGTACATACATGTCGTGCCCTCGGCTACTGCACCTGAGCGAATCTGCTCCCCATGGCAAATAATGGGTCACAGGGCAAATAATGGGTCACAGGGCAAATAATGGGTCACCGGGCAAATAATGGGTCACCGGGCGTGCAGCTGGGTGATTACACATTGCCACACACCCTATGTCACCAATTACCATGTTCGGCTTATTTTTTGTTATGGGCACAACTATATATCGTAAATTTTCCGGATTTCATCACCAATGTCATTATCTATTTATGACTTCACTTCCATCACGTGAGAAAGTGGAGTCATGTATCCCATGACTAGATTTAAAGGGGTCATCCATCATCAGAAAAATTACCAAAAACAGCGCCACACCTGAGAAAAGGTTGTGAGTAGTATTGCAGCTTGTCAGCTCTATTAATATACATAGAACTGAGTTTTGGACTAGTGTGCCGTTTTTGGGGTTTATTTTTGTAATCCTGGACAGCCCCTTTAAGCTAGGGCTTCATGGCTGCAATACCGCACACATCCTGTGGACAGGTGTGGCGCTGTTTTGGAAGAAATCGGCCATATTTTTCTAATCTTATGTAGCCCTCTCTGCCTTGTTGCTACAGTCGCAACTAATATTAGTGAATGTTGTCGCGCAGGGTTACAAGGCAACCACAGTCACCATCTTTTCACCTTGGTCGTGGTTCGAAAGGATTCCAAAACAGCACCACTCCGGCCCACAGGTTGTGCGTGGTATTGCAGCTACATAACCCTAGCCTAGGTTATGGAAGTGGAAAAAAATGGCTGCTTCCTCCCCAGAGCGGAGAAGCAGTGCAGAGGATGGCTCCAGTTCTTGTGGACTCGGCCTGCCATGTATTAACCGACGGCTCATGATACATTTTCCATGTAGTAGCCCCTTCAACAGAGGGGGCTACTCAGATGGTCAGTGTGGAAACAATGCAAGATTTCGGGGGAGTTATAAGGAGACGTATTGCAGTTCCCACAGCTCGCTGTAGACTCATCCTGTACTACAGCACACACGCTTTGAGGTGTACTGAAACTTTCTGCTTTATTACATCATGTGACCAGTTTATATAGTACCCCAAACAAAGAAATAACACCTTAGAACTACTCACAGCCGCGTATATTTTTGCGGTGGCGCACGGCAGCTGAAAGATACGTCAAATTTAGAGGTGCATGCCTTTTAATGAATTTGGAGCATCTTACTTCAGTGCACCCTTTATTAAGACTGGTGTACATACGCCTGTCCTGAAGAATCGGGGGGCAGAGTGTGTGTGCATACGTGGCGTATATGCCGAAGATACTTCGTCTGGGGTTTGCACCATAAGGATTGCTCCCCAGTTTTCCACCTGCCCTTGAATTATATCCCATTATCCATTTCTTTTCGTTTTATGCCCTATTCATGCACCAGGAAGATTAGGATGAACAGAGCAATGGCAAACATTCTGCTCACTATGGTCAAGACCAGATTTGCTGCGTCTCATTACCTCCTATGTATTCCTGTAGTTAATGGTGACGCCACAGCCTTCAGCGCCGCTATTGTCCGGCTGTGATCACACGCTCGCTGCACCAGGAAGCTTTTATGGTAATTACTGTAAACAGATTGTAACCAGGCAGACAAGAAATATCCGTCCCCCTCGTGCAGAAGAGGACCACTCCTCGCCTTAATGATTAAATGTCAGTAATGTCCTGCCATGGGGTGCACGGAGGAGAAACCGCCAAGTGACGTCATCTCTCCAATGCATCCACCTCTAGTGCGGGGGGTGCAGGCGGTTTAGTCCTGGCCTGATCAGCCATGTCCTTGTCCTTAAAGGGTTAATCCCATCTCCAAGATCCTATCCCAGTATGTAGTAGGTGTAATAATAATAATATTAGCAAATACCGACAATTAGAAATGTAGTATATGTCACGGTTCCGCTGTGCGGAGCATTTTCCATTATGCATGCTTTTTTCACAGCTCCACTGTGCGGAGCATTTTGCATTTGAAAATCCTGTGCTATGTGTCTTGTGCACTTGCTGACAGGTTGTCTTTCAGCACTAGGGTACACGCTGGTTTTGGGAGGTGCCTTCACAGATGCACCTCGTTCCTGGTGATTGCTCTGTTTCTTTACTGGGCTTGCTCTGTCTAAAATTCACCAGTCATACTTCCTGTTTGCTCTTGGCTCCTGTCTGGTGGAAGTGTTCTGATCTTGGCTTCTGACCTCGGACCTCTTCCTGACCACGTCTTTGTCTGCTTCCTGAACCTTATACGCTACCTCCCGTCTTCTTACTTCAGACCTCTTCTTGACCACGTCTCTGTCTGGTCCTTGAACCTTATACGTTGCCTCTCGGCTTCTGACCTCGGACCTCTTCCTGACCATGTTTCTGTCTGCTCCCTGAACCTTATACGTTATCTTCCGGCTTCTGACCTCAGACCTCTTCCTGACCACATCTTTGCCTGCTCCTTGAACCTTATACATTACCTCTCGGCTTCTGACCTTGGAGCTCTTCCTGACCACGTCTCTGTCTGCTCCCTGAACATTATGTTACCTTCTTGCTTCTGCCCTCGGACCTTTTCCTGACCATGTCTCTGTCTGGTCCCTGAACCTTATATGTTACCTCCAGGCTCATGATCCCGGCTTGTCTGACTACCCTTCTATTCTTACTGCTCGTAGTGTCTAGCATCACAGTATAGTTCTGATTAGCTATGTCACTTACCTCGTTTGCAGGGCATCGCAGCCTATGGTTACATTCACTCTGCTCGTGGTCGCAATGATGGCTGCATAAGCTGCAATGCCCTGCACATGAGGTAAGGGACATAACTAATCAGGAAAACTATACTACATTGGGGGTATTTGCTAATATTATTATCATTACACCTACTCCATATTGGGATAGGATCGTGAAGATGGGAATAACCCTTTTAAGGACAGAAACACTCGGATCAAGCTCAATAATGTAGGAGCTGGAGAGACAAAATCGGCGCAAATCGGGTCTTACCGATGTACATCTGAGATTTTGATCCTGAAGAAGGAGCTATTGCTCCGAAACGCCTAGGAAAAAAAGAAAAAAAATCACCATATTTTCCAAAGAAGTTTCCAGTCTCATACATCATACGGCAGTGCGGAGGTTAACCCCTTCACCTCCTACTCCCTTTGAACCTAGGGGCCCAAGTTGCAAGGGAGCCCACTACCACCTCCAAAGCAGCAACCAGCCTCGGTCGCAAGAACATTACTGGTTTGCAAAAAGTCCATTCACTTTTCTGGTACAGTGATCCTGTTCTGTTTATGTCCACTGGTGATAACGACTTGCCCCACTGATGGACACGGACAGATAAGGACCCCTGTGCAAGAGCAAATTATGGGCTCTTTACAGACCAAGAGCTCATAAAAATGCAACATTGCACCTGCTTTGGCAGTAAATATGGCCCCCTGACCTCTTGGGATCCCTGTGCAGCCACACAGGTTGCACCAATGATGGGGCAGATCAGGAGCGGACATATCTGACCTTACCCTTAGGCAAGGATGCAGAATTTGGGGAAACTGAAGACCATGGCTCTCGCTGTCAAATCTAAGAGCCCCATACCCAACAGACCCCTGATGGTTTGCACAATCATCTATCTCTCCATCCACCAAAGCACCGCTATAAACCATCCCTAGTGGCGGCTATTGTCACCAAGAACAAAAGGGTTGACAGTCCGAAATTGGACCTTATCTGCCCCAACATCATCTGTCGGGGAGAATTGAAGACCCCTGAAGACATTAGACTGTCAGTTGAGGCCGAGGCTATCGGTGGGTTCAGCAGTCGTTGGTCCGTGTATGGGGGTCTGTAGCCATATGATGTCATCTGGTCAGGGGTGGACATACCATTGGTGCTCAAGAGGTCCGAGGGCCCATTTCTTACTCAAAACTAGGTGCAATTTTGCATTTTTAGGAGTTCTGGGGCTGCAAAGGGCCCACATACTGTTCTTGCACAGGGACCCTTATCTGCTGGTATCCACCAATGCATCAGGTACCCAAAAGGGAGCGCCGAAGAGATGTTTTTTGCTCTTCTATGCACCACACCCCCGAATGACATTGCAGATATAATTCCTATTTTCCATTATTTCATCCAAGTCTTACTAAAGAAGAAGAAGCTTCTGTGTATCTGGGTCCTGTGCTCCCAGCCGGGCACAATGGACCTCTGTGTGCTCCATCCCAGAAGTGGGATTTGTGAATGAGACTGAAGCGCGCCGACTGCGAGGGCTGAATCTAATTTCATGTAAGTGGAGCTTTTATTTCGGATCCCACAGGACTGCGGACAAAGGAGGATGAGGAAAGTGAGCAAACCGGCTCTAGAATACCCGCACTACTATTGTCAGGCCGTGCCGAGGATAAAGCAAGGCCCCTCCAGCTTCTGTTACAGCCAACCTGTCTAATCTAATATATAAAGCTGAGTGTATGTATGTGTGTATGTATGTGTGTGTTTATGTGTGTTTATGTGTGTGTATGTATGTGTATGTATGTGTATGTGTTTATGTACTGTGTGTGTTTATGTATATGTATGTATGTGTGTATATGTGTGTGTGTGTGTGTGTGTGTATCTATGTGTGTATGTGTTTATGTACTGTATGTGTGTGTGTATGTGTGTGTGTGTTTATGTACTGTATGTGTATGTATGTGTGTATCTATGTGTTTATGTACTGTGTGTGTGTATGTATGTGTGTGTTTACGTATGTGTATGTATGTATATGTGTATGTATGTGTGTGTATGAATAGAGTAGAAATCCAGCAATCTGGTCCAAAATAAGTTAAAAATAGGTTCTTTCTTTATTTCATGTTCAAGTTAAATTTTTTTCCATTATTCCTATGAATTCATGATGGAAATTTTTTTAACTTGAACATGAAATAAAGAAAGAACCTATTTTTAACTTATTTTGGACCAGATTGCTGGATTTCTACTCTATTCATGCTGATGCTGAGGTCTGCCTACCTCTTTCTTTCCGTGCACGGTCTGGATTTGATCTCGGGTACAGGTGAGCGGGGTCACCCCCTTCCTCTGTATGTGTGTGTATATGTGTATGTGTTTATGTACTGTATGTGTGTGTGTGTGTGTGTATGTGTATGTGTGTATGTCCACTAAAGGAATCCGCACCGTCGCATTTACAATCACAAAAGTTTGCTTAGTCGCCTCATGTGACTCAGGGAACGTCATAGACTATGTTTTGAGAGGAAAATTTAACCTTGCGCTTTACAGCTGCTTACATTAAAACCTGCTTACATTAAATCAATGGAGCTGGGAACTACAAGTCATTAGTAGGAGCTGTGATTGGTTGCTATAGGCAACGAAGGACATTCTTAGTATAAGAAGCTTATGTGTGAGGTAATATGATAACGGTGGAGAGACAGACAGAGATGGATAAAGAGAGACGGAGAGAAACAGAGATATAGACAGAGACAAACAGACAGACCGTGAGACAGATGGATAAAGAGAGAAACAGAGAGCGAAGCAGAGATAGAGGGAGACAGAGAGAGAGAAAGAGAAAGACAGAGATGGATAAAGAGAGACAGGAAGAGACACAGACAGGGAGACAAAGAGACAGACAGAGTTAGACAGAGAGAGAAACAGAGAGATACAGACAGAGAGAGAGACAGTTATTATCCCGGGTAATGGCCTGCACTATCGCTAGTATCATCTAAAATCCAACCTGAAAGAGCGATGCCGTAGATTATGTGCAAAGAATGTTACACGGAAAGGACACCTCTGTTCATCCTGAGCTTCCTGGTTCATGGCAAACAATAGCAATAAACTCTGATGCACAAGCAGTGGGAATGCAAAGGGCAAATCCGGCAGAAAAGTATTTACAGCCGGGGAGAAGGTGCGGATTTGTGGATTCGCCCTGTGGGATTGTGTCCTCACACATTACTTTGCATCTTTCAAATTTAGAAGTTTTTTTGAACTCTTTGAAAGTGGCGGTGTTGTGCGGTATAATAAATGTGCACGGTTTGTCAGTATATGATCAGTGCAAAGGTTTATTCTGTGTCATAAAAATAAAGGAGTGTGAAAGGGACCAGGTTCGTATACATTCAGAGTGTTATGTGCATTATCCTGGGGATTATTTTATACATATTTTGGCAGGAAAGGGTCTGAGGTTCCTCTACAATCCCAATAATGGATCCTTCTGCTTATAAGATTAGAGCAGAACTTGCAGCTCCCCAATGGATACACCGCTTACCATTTTACTTTTTCTATATCTGCTTGCAGTGTATAATCCACAGAGACCTTTTCTGAACTAACCTCTTGGTGGAGAAGAGCAGAGCTGCAGTGTAAAGTATGGTGGAAAATAAAGCACCACCTCTTAGGAGACATGAGACATACGGTATAAAATTACTTACAAAACCAGACATCAGGAATGCTGACAAGTCCTCTTTAATCATTTTGTATGTGTGCATCTATGAATGTATATTGTATAGTAGATCACAAAAGTGAGTACACCCCTCACATTTTTCGAAATATTTTATTATATCTTTTCATGGGACAACACTGACGATCTGACCCTGTGATACAATGTACAGTGTCAGTGTGCAGCTTGCATAGCAGTGTAAATTTGGTACCATCTTAACCGCAGACAGCAAAAGTGAGTACACCCCATAAGTGAAAATGGATAAATTGTGTCCAAAGTGTGAATATTTTGTGTGGCCACCATTATTTTCCAGCACAGCCTTAACTCTCTTAGGCATGGAGATCCCTAGAGCTTCACAGGAGCCATGGGATCCTCTTCTATCCTCCTTAACGACATCACGGAGCTGGTGGACATTAGAGACCTTCCGTTTTAGGTGGCCCCACAGATACTCGGTGGGGGTCTGACTTCTGGGGTATCCTGAGAATAAAGAGGTTTAATCATTACTTTACCCTTTTCCTGCTCCCCAGTGAGGTCAATGGGGGTGGTCCTTCATTCCATGGATCGGTGGAGATCCCAAGGGTCAGTCTCAACCAAACCTTGCCACTATAAACCATGCTGCAGTGGAAATCCACTTTGACATGTCGGAAGGGGCTTCTTCATGCAGTATCAGATCTGAAGATATGTGGCGCCCTGGACAAGCCAGGTTGTCACAGATCAACACCAACACACCCCACACTCCCGGTCAGGCACACCAAAGCCAAACAAAATCCTTGTTGCCTTCCTCCAGGGGCTGATGTCCACACCAGGGGGAGGGCCAGGCGGTTGGTCCCGCCCACCGAGGAGTTCACAGTCCTGGAGGCGGGAAAAGGAGGGAGTCAGTGCAGTTTTGAAGTGGAAGTGAGAGGAGTAAAGTGGTAGAGGAGCAGACTGAAGTTGGTCCGGGTGTGTGGCCCGGACGGTACAGCAAGGTTGGCAGATGGTGGTGACCGTCTGCAGGAGAGGCCGATTAGAGTGAGCCGTAAGGACCGTGGACGGGCGGTGGCCCGACGGTACCGGACCGGTGAACAAAGAGAAGCCAGAACCATCCGGCAGGCTTACGGAACCCGACAAGGCTAGGAGTCGCCGTTGAATTTGTCAAGTCCGTTAGCGAAGGGAACCTCCTGGGTTTCCCAGCAGTCAAGACCCAATTGAAGGCGACAGCTCAAACCGTAAAGGGAAACACAGCCACCGCCAAGGCTACAGTTCCCAGGGCCAGAGCCTGCGGGCAAAAGGAGCTCCTTCAGCACCCATCCAAGCTGGGGAGCGGGTTACCGGTGGGAACCCATTGGAACCGTAACACAACACAGGTGCAGGGAAAGGCAGTCACCATCAACCTGCCGGGAGGAGAAACACCGCAGCCGTCTGTGGGACCCGTCCATCCAGCCGTTTGTTTGACCAGAGACTCCGTGTAAATTACTGGCTGAGTGAGTACCACCGTGCCGTGTGGCACAGCGCTGCCCCCGCGACCTTGCACCTCACCAGGCCCCGTAACCCGCCTGCCTTCCATCCCTACCCCTCACCGGGCCCCGGGACAACCAACCCCCTACCCACGGAGGGGAGAACCAACATCTAAGCTGCTCCCTGTCATTGCTCCCGGGATCCCCGTCCAGAGCAGCGGTGGTGTCACAACCTCATCACAACCGTGGGTGACGTCACGGACAATATCCACAAATCCCCCAAACCATTCCCCTTTTCACTCACGGGCGAGGAACGCCGCTTGAGTCCCCGGGATCCGGCCCGTCGCTCGAGCCACCACCGAGCAGCAGTAGCAGCAGCAGCTGGACCCGAGCAGTGGGAGAGCACAGCGTCCCCTCCTCCGCCCGCGACAGATATATCCCACACAGTGTCAGACTGGGGTGGCAGGGGTCCCTTGGTAACATTGACTCTTGGGACCCACTGATTCACAAATTTACCTACGATTCTATATAATAATATATTGGATATTTGTAAGATGAAGGATGATATGCTTCCTTTATCTCTACATAGTGAAACAAGCATCTTGTGCCATCTACTGAGGGTCTATAAGTGATGTTCTACTGCAAAGGGGCCCACCAGAGGATTCTCCGGCTGTCCAGTGGGCAAGTCCAAGCCTGATCCCATATAAGATCATAGGAACTGGTGTATGAGCCGAAGCAGGGTCTTTCTTCAATCAATTCCTTTTAGAGGCTGCTCCCCTTTATGTCAACATCTAATTGTTAGATTAAAGGCGGCTACAGGACAAGAAAATCTTTTTTATTTTTTTTTCTGGTGACCTACCATACGGCTTAGGAACACAATAGAGATAGTTCACAGATCAGAAGGCTTCGGATTGTGACCGGCTTCTGCCTGTGAACTAGACGGGCTGCTCTACATTTTGATTTCCATAGTGTTTTATGGGAACTACTCATGGTATGAAAGTTTTGCCACTTCCTTACAGAGGGGTAATAATATATTAGGATCACACTTCATCTCTTCTTTTATAAACCCTAAAATCCTCCTGTAAGGCTGGATAAATACAATGCTATACATCTGACTAGTGCACGATGCATGCGCCCTGAATACTAGGAGATATTCCATCCACATATATGGAGTCATTAGAATAACATAATTGTCATAACCGGCGTCTTCTGTTATTTGTGCTTTGTTCCGAGCGAGCACCTACCAATTATCCACTCATCTGTGATGTCATGGCCGATCGGTCACATTTCTTTGCCATGACTTGTGGTTGAGATAATGATTTGTTTGTATGATGAAATCAGGGGCAAGGAGCAAAGACTCCATGTACAAGGTGGGTGGGTGCAGTCATCGCCACGTGCTGCGGATGTAGAGGACATAAAGTGATGGCTTATTATACATTGTATTTTGTATCGGCATTTTACCGAGCACATACATTTGGGAGCCTCGGGGTGATGGATGCCACCAAGTGTGCCATATGCACACATCTAAGGTTTCTATTGGAAAACCACGCCAATGGAAATCGGAGCCTAAGGCCTTTGATGTCCAGGCTTTTCACGGATTCATAAACTTGAATGTTTGATCTGTGAATTGGACACGTCTTCCTTTGCTTATTTTATTGATAAAATTCGGTTTGCAAAAAAATAAAAACGCCAATATGTGACCAGTTCCATGGTGTGAGAGAATACAATCTATTTTGCTCTTCTCTTATAACTGAATGATGTCATCGGGCTCAGCTAAGGCTGATGGGCTTGAAAGTTTCACATTTCTATACACACCCCTGCGACTGTTATTGGTGCATATGGTAGTTCAGAAGAGTTATTTCTTTTTTTGGGGTACTATATAAGCTGGTCACATGATGTTGTAGCGCCCCTGAGACCATCAGAGTGTTACAAGGTTCTGAATCCCCAGCAGGACGCAGGGCCTATCCCCTTAGGGACCCAGAACCCCAGTGCCGGTAACACCAAAAACACAGGTAATCCCAGTTTTCCCCAACAGATTCCCCCATACAATGGTACCAAGCTAGGGTCGGACCAATGGATGGCCGCCTAGAGGTGGAGTCACTGCAGTCCACTAGACAACCAGGTGGGAGGGGCGGACTGTGGAGAGCAGTCAGTGAAGACTAAGGGGTACTTTGCACACTACGACATCGCAGGTGCGATGTCGGTGGGGGTCAAATCGAAAGTGACGCATATCCGGCGTCGCTGTCGACATCGCAGTATGTGAATCCTTTTACATACGATTAACGAGCGCAAAAGCGTCGTTATCTTATGATCGGTGTAGGGTCCGACATTTCCATAATTTCGCAGCAGCGACGGTACGATGTTGTTCCTCATTCCAGCAGGCAGCATACATCGCTGTGTGAGAAGCCGTAGGAGCGAGGAACATCACCTTACCTGCGTCCCGGCTGCAATGCGGAAGAAGGTGGACGGGATGTTTATGTCCCGCTCATCTCCGCCCCTCCGCTTCTATTGGCCGCCTGCCGTGTGACGTCGCTGTGACGCCACACGACCCGCCCCCTTAGGAAGGAGGCTGTTCGCCGGCCAGAGCGACGTCGCAGGGCAGGTAAGTGCATGTGAAGCTGCCGTAGCGATAATGTTCGCTACGGCAGCAATCACAAGATATCGCTGCTGCGACGGGGGCGGGTATAATCTCGCTCGGCATCGCAGCATCAGCTTGCGATGTCGTAGTGTGCAAAGTACCCTTAAGAGTGGTGTGTGAAGGTGGAAGGTGAAAGCGAAGTGATGGTCTGACACGGGTTGACGATGACCTGGTACCCAGGAGAGGTGGTTGTCGGTGGAGTACTCCCGGAACTACGCACCGATGGGGTACAGGACCCTAGGACAGGAAAGAGCTTCAAGCCAACCTGTTAACACCTACACAGCGAGGGGGCCCATTAAGGACTTTGTTGACCCTAACGAATCCGAAGACTCTGTAGTAAAGGGAGAACTGGGGACAGGACCAGAGACTCCAACCCCACAGGGTTCACGCTTCCGTCAGGCGGACAGAAGTGGACAACCCCCAAACCGGGGACCCCCAGTGTTCCATACCACGGGATTCCACTTACCTGAGACAGGTGCAGGGGAAGAAGGTACCAGAGAACTAAACTGGCACTGGGACTAAGGGGACCTGGAGGTGAAACCAGCCGGCCTCAAGTAACCAGTTAACATCTCAGCCGTGAGTAAAAACCAGTTGTATTGAAAACCTGTCTGGACTCCTT